>NC_081382.1:40479566-40677066 GCF_030684315.1 Stegostoma tigrinum
ACTATCTGCAAGATGCACTGAAGAAAGTCACCAAAGATCCTTAGTCAACACCCTCCAAACCCACAAAAAACAATTATGTATGTCAGAAATCTGAAACCTAAACAGAAATACTTGGAGAAACTCGCAATAAGGGTCACTAGGCCTGAAATGTTGACTCTGGTTCCTCTTCTCAAATGCTGCCAGACCTGCTGAGTTTTTCCCTTCTAAACCCAAGACCACTTCCATCTGGAAGGACAAGGGCAGCAGATACATGGGAACACCACCCCCTGCAAGTTCCCCTCCAAGCCTCTCTCCAGCCTGACTTGGAAATATGTCGCCGTTCCTTCACTGTCATTGGGTCAGAATCCTGGACTTTCGTCCCTGATAGCATTGTGGGTCAACCCACAGCAAGTGGGCTGCAGTGGGTTGAGAAGGCAGCTCACCACTGCCACCTCAACGGCAATAATGGTGGCTCAGCCAGTGATACATGTCCCATGGACAAATAGCAAAACTCCTACCCATCTACCTACGTCTGATTTTTGAAAAGTCACTTGCTTACATAAGCCAATTAATCAAAATTACTATTTTCTGTGCTGCTTTTGTTGATTGCATTTAATGCTACAGCTGCCCCGGAACAGAACTACACGCAGTTTGCGACTGATATGCGATGATTTTTGCTGGAAAGTGCCTCCCTGAATGTTGAGTTCACTCTTGAATCAAGGCCTTCAGTCAAATAGCCTGACTGTCTGGTGTCCTCCAGAGGAATGTTTACTTGGAGAGGCTGTTGTTAATGATGGCAAGTGTCCCATTGTCAGATTTTAAGGAAGAGGGCACTTAATTGAAAGGGATTGCAGCAAGTTTTAGTGTTGCAGTGAAAACATGGGAAATTTCCGGAAGCACTGCAGGTAGGAAATTAGATTCCCGACAGTGTGGAAACAGGCCCTTCGGCCCAACAAGTCCACACCGCCCCTTGGAGCATCCCGCCCAGACCCATCCCCCTATAACCCTCGCACCCCTGAACACTCCAGGCAATTTAGCATGGCCAATCCACCTAACCCACACACCCCTGAGCACTACGGGCAATTTAGCATGGCCGATCCACCTAGCCTGCACATCTTTGGACTGTGGGAGGAAACTGGAGCACCTGGAGCAAACCCACACAGACACAGGGGAGAATGTGCAAACTCCACACAGACAGTTGCCCGAGGGTGGAATCGAACCCGGGTCCCTGGCGCTGTGAGGCTGCAGTGCTAACCACTGAGCCACCGTCCTGCCATGTAACAGTACATAAATTATGATCAATGTCGGCTATAAATAGAACATTTAAGTGGAATTCTATCTTTCAAAGCATGTGTCATTGCCAAGCAACCTTTTATGAATATTTCATAACATTGCTGATATGATAGCTGCTAAGCTTTGTTCGAAGACACTGAGGAACTCAAAATGATTGTGAAAAGATTTATTTGTGGCAGTCATTGATTTTGAGAAGGAAGAAGACTTGTTCTTGAGTGATGAATCAGATGAAGAGATTCCTTTACCAGGACTTAGCTGGTTATTGTCTTCTGCATTTTGGAGACTCACGTTTGGATTGTATTCATCGAACACAGACTTCTCTCAACTGAGAACATTGCGATGAGAAGAAGGTTGAGATAATGATGCCTACGTTAGGTGTCTCATAGTTGAGGCTGAGAGAGTCAATACTACCACAGCAACACCTGGAGTGGGTGAGGAGGAATAAGAAATTCTGGCACTTCTAGGGACAGCCAAGCAAGTGAAAACATGGTCTTGCAGTTGCTGAAAGGTTTGGATATATACTGTCTTGGACAGAGCAGTGAAAAGTAATCAGGAATGTTCTTTCCTTTAAAGTAGCACCCGAAAATTAATTGCTAGTTAAACTATAACCTCAGATTGCATCTCAGTTGTGTAGGATGATGTATTTTTTGTTCGAGACGCCTTTTGTATTTTAAGGGTGGAGTTTTTAGTATAATCAGAATGACAGTGAATGATAGCTTTAGAAATCCTTTGCCTTTGTGTGCTGTTTTTTCTCAACCAGATCTTTGACGGTCACCATCATCTCTACTCAAATAGCTAGCTGTACATATTCTACACACCTCTCTCCACGTGGCACCATATTAGTATATGCCAATTAAAATATTCCATGGTGAAAATAAACAGAATTAGCATTAACAGCCCCAAAGGGGCATCGTGAAACATTTCTGGATACACACATCAGAACTCAAACCTGTAATCGTCTGATAACTTCTCAAACACCAAAGTCAGATGCCATATCTAATAGACCATATGGAGGCAAGTCCATTCCTTTCTGTTTCTGTCTTAAATGGAAAACAGATACACAACCTTTGTGAATGGCCAGGTATTTCTATCAGTTTTGCATTTGGAGCACCTGATACATTAGCCGCCACTGCCCTGCCCGAGGTGTTTTAAGTGCTCAGTGCAATTGGTTCTCGGTTGAGTTTAAATCATATGAACAAGCCATGGATAACAGAGCATAAAGTGGTAAATGCATACTAATATAGACACAGATTAAGGTTCATAAAGAATTAAATCTACAGTAGTAAAGCAGCTTATTTGCCCATGTATTTATCCAGCTCCATTGGTTAGAGTCATATCCAGTCCAAGGGAAGATGGTTATGTTTGTGGGGCTCAGTTAGCTAAGTTTCAGGACCTTTCTGCAAGAGTTCCTCAGGGTAGTGACCTAGGTCTAAACATATTCAGTTGCTTTGTCAATGACTTTCCCTCCCACATAAGGTCAAAAGTTAACAACCCTCAGTGAACATGCCTAGTACAGTTTGTGACTCCTCAGGTACTGAAGCAGTTACTCTCCAAATTCAGCAAGACCTGGGTCTGGACAATATGCAGGCTTGACCTGATGACTGGAAAAACGAAAATTGATGTCACATCAGTCTTGGGAATGACCGTCTCCAAGCAAGAGAGATTCCAACCGCTGCCCCTTGACATTCAGTGGGATTGCCATCATTGAATGCAACCAACACTATCAACATCCTGGGGGTTACATTGATGGCAAACGAACTGGACCAGCCATATAACTACTGCAGGCACAAGAGCAGGTCAGAGGCCAGCAATTTTTCCAAATAGCTTGCCGCCTGCCTCCATAATGGCTGTCCATCGTCTATTTGGCACAAGCCAGGGGTATGATGGAATACTCCCCACTTGCCTGGATAGTCGAGGAGCTTAACACCATTCAGGACAAAGCAGACCACACCATTCACCAACAATGTGCAGCAGAAGCAAACTTTACCACTTATAAGATGTACTGCAATGACGTACCCTGTCTACATCAATAGCACTTTCCAAATGGCAACTTCTACCACATAGACAGCAGCAGATACATAGGAGCATGACCACCTGCCAAGTACCACACCATCTTGTCTTGGAAATATATCAATATCCTCTCACTATGGTTTGGTCACTACCCCTTCCCAGTTGTATTGTATGTGACCCTACACGCCAAGGACAGCATCAATTCAAAACGGCCGTTCACTACCACCTTCTCTAAGACAACGAGAGACGGGCAATCAATGTCGGCTTTGCCAGTGATACCCACGTTGAATTAATGAATTTTTAAAAAGTAATATTTTGAAAATAAATCTGAGCAGCGTCATACAGCATAGAAACCGGCCCTTTGGTCCAACTAGTCCATGCTGACCACAATAAGACCTTAAGACCTTCAGACATAGGAGTGGAAGTAAGGTCATTCGGCCCATCAAGTCCACTCCGCCATTTAAATCATGGCTGATGGGCATTTCAACACCACTTCCCTGCACTCTCCCCGTAGCCCTTGATTCCTTCTGAGATCAAGAATTTGTCGATCTCTGCCTCGAAGGCATCCAACGTCCTGGCCTCCACCGCACTCTGCGGCAATGAATTCCACAGGCCCACCACTCTCTGTCTGAAGAAACGTCGTCTCATTTCAGTTTTAAATTTACCCCCTCTAATTTTAAGGCTGTGCCCACGGGTCCTAGTCTCCCCGCCTAATGGAAACAACTTCCTAGCGTCCACCCCTTCTAAACCATACATTATCTTGTAAGTTTCTATTAGATCTCCCCTCAACCTTCTAAACTCTAATGAGTACAATCCCAGGATCCTTAGCCGTTCATCATACGTTAAACCTACCATTCCAGGGATCATCCGTGTGAATCTCCACTGGACATGCTCCAGGGTTAGTATGTCCTTCCTGAGGTGTTGGATCCAAAATTGGACACAGTATTCTAAATGGGGCCTAACCAGAGCTTTATAAAGCCTCAGAAGCACATTACTGCTTTTATATTCCCACCCTCTTGAGATACAATCCCAAACTAAACTAGCTCTACCTGCCTGTGCTTGGCCCATATCCCAACAAACATTTCCTATTGATGCACATATCCAAATGCCTTTTAAACAATAGGACTGTCCCTGCATCCACCACTTCCTCTGGAAGTTCATTTGACAAACTAACCATTCTCTATGTTACAAAGGAGTTGCCTCACATGTCTTTTAAATCTTTCTCCACTCACCTTAAAAATATGCCCCCTGGTTTTGAACTCCCCTACCCTGGGAAAAGACCTTTGCTGTTCACCTCATCTCTGCCCCTTGTGATTTTATAAGCGCCTGCAGGGCCACCCCTCAATCTCCTATTCTCCAGAGAAAAAAGTCACAACCTAAGCAGCTTACTTTTATAGCTCAAGTCCTCCGTTCCCGGCTACATCCTGGAAAATCTTTTGCGAACCCTCTCCGGTTTAATGATACCCTTTCGGTAACAGGGCGACTAGAGCTGAATACAGTGCTCCAGAAGAGGCCTCACCATTGTCCTGTGATGTCTATGATGTCCAATTCCTATACTTAATGGTCACATCAGCCAGTGGTAGAATTCTGTACACAGTTAACCGTATCACAATTCCACTAGTTGATGCTAAGTATGAGAAAATTGCACAGGAAGCAGGTGCATGGCTAGGGCTGCATTCCCCATTGAGTCCGGTTCTGATACTTAATAATCCTCCTGAGGGTGGAAGGTGCGAAGAGGCAGGCTGTGGTTGGAAGGCGAGTAAACGTGGGCTGATTGCTGGTTTGCCAGAGATGTCAGTGTTGCATGTGACAATAGGAACTGCAGATGCTGGAGAATCTGAGGAAACACAGTGTAGAGCTGGATGAACACAGCAGGCCGAGCAGTGTCAGAGGAGCAGGAAAGCTGACGTTTCCGGTCCAGACCCTTCCTCCTACTCCTCTGATGCTGCTTGACCTGCTGTGTTCATCCAGCTCCACACCTTGTTATCTCAATGTTCAGTGTGTTGCTTTTTAATTTGTTTGTATTTATTTATCTCATGTATCTTTGTCTAAAGCTTTTCTTAGGGCGAGTTACGGTGGGATTTCGATTATGGTTATCATCCCATTTTCCTGTAAATTGTTGACTGATTTGTTAACTGATTGCATGGTGGGATTTGGAGTTTGTTTTTCTGTTCCCATTTTCCTGTAAATTGTTGTTTGCTTTGTTAACTGTCACCTTGATTTTGTTTTGTATCTTTGTACAGTTTAATAAAAAGAGTATAGTCAGGAAAAGAAAAGCACCAGCACTACCTAAATGGGCCAAACAACCTGTTACTGAGCTGCAACTTATGAAATTTCAAGTGATTTTTCCTGCTTTTTGCCAAATTTACAAAAAAACCCAGCAACTGACAACAAGAAAACATTGACACTGCTTCTCCCCATTCCATTATAACCTGACAACACACACACACACACACACACACATATATATAATGTTTTGACATTTTAGTTTCAATTCCACGTGGAAATTTGGGTATTTGTTGGAATTGAAAAGGAAGTTTTGCTCCATTTTAATTACTTTCAAACAATGCTTTGCTGCCAGTGGATAAAGGTGTTTTAGTTATTGCTTTAATTGCCTGAGGATTCAAAACCTTTTATCACTTTGTTTTTGTGAATTGTCAGGTTATAATGTTTATTGACTGTAGGATTGGTCCAGTCATAAGACCATAAGATGGAGGAACAGAAGTAGGTCATTCAGCCAATTGAGGCTGCTCCACCATTCAGTGAGATCTTTGTTGATCTGATAATCCTCGACTCCATTTTCTTACCTTTTCTTCATGAATGTTGATGCCGTTAATGATTAGAAATCTGTCTATCATATAGGTTCAATTCCCAGACCAGCTGAGCTACTGTAAAAGACTTGCCTTCTCAACCTCTCCCCTCCCCTGAGGCACAGTGACCCTCAGATTCAACCACCACCAGTCATGTCTCTCTCTCTCTCTCTCTCCCGAATGAGACAGCAACCCTATGATCCAGTGACTTTACCTTTTCAAATATACTTAACAATCCAGCCACGACAGCCCTTTGTGGTAAAGAATTCCATAGATTGACTAACCACTAAGAGAAAAAAAAGTTCTCCTCATCTCTGTCTTAAATGGACCACAGCTAGCTCTGTGATCATACCTCTGGTCTTAGACTCTCCCACAATGCAAACCAACTGCTCCACATTCCCCCTGTCAAGCCCCTAAGAGTCTTACATTTCAGTCAGAGTATAGCCTGCATTTTTTTTTAGTGCATGTCATGACCTCGGTATGTTCCCGTTCAGAATGTAGTCAGTGGCTTACCGTTGCAATGACAAACACCAGGCAGAAGTCTTCCCCATTCTCTAGGTTGGCAGTCTTCATTTCTGCTGTACGAACACACAATTAAGGCTAATCATCCCTGTGAGCTTGAGATTTGCTGATTTGTTTGTGATCTTATGTCCCATTCTCCTGCCTACTCTTTGGGTTTTTGACTAACAAGGGAGCCAATTGATCTATGTCTCATAAATAACTTTATCTTTACCACTCTTTAGGTACATGACATCCTCAGACTCTCAACTCTGAGAGAGAAAATATTTTTCCGCATTTCCTTAAAACAGGGACCCAGTATTTATAAGCAGTGATCCCTGTTCTACTCTTTCCCACCGGAAGCAATTTCCCTTCAACATCCATGTTGTCAAGTCACCTTAGGACCATGCATGTTTCAATAAGATCCCATTTCATTCTTTTAGGGATCAATGGGTACAGGTGCAGCCAATTCAAAGTAGATGCAGACAGGATGTTTCCTCATGTGGGGCAATCTAGAATGAGAGATCATAGTTTCAGGATAAGGAGTTACAGATTTAAAACAGAGATGGAGAGAAATTACTTCTTTCAATGGATCTTGAATCTGTGGAATTCACTACCCCAGAGAGCGGTGGATGCCGGGATATTGAGCAAATGTAAGGAGGAGATGGGCTCCTTATCTTTAATTGGTAAGGGTTTATGGGAACAGGCAGGAAAATGGAGACGAGGCTAAGATGAGATCCACCATGAGCATTTTGAATGATGGAACAAGCTAAAGGGGCTGATTTGCCTACTCCTGACACTAGTTCTTACGTTCTGACCTTTTGTCATCAGAAACCCCTCCTCAGCCCAAGAATCAGTTGAGTAGATCTTCTCTGAACAGCTTCTTTTAAGCTCCTCGGAGAAAATCCATTAGGATTTGAAGATTTGTCAGTTTTTACTTGTAAATATTTTGTTGGCTCTCTTTCCCTGGTGATTGTATTTCAACTCTTGATTCACAATTATTTTTGAAAAAGATGCATTTCCTTATTTTCCATTGTTAGTTCCCCAGGCACACTCTCTAGAGGAACATTATCATTTTAGTTTTTTCCTTTTTTAATCTTTCCAGCCAGTTGATGTGAACTGATTCCTTCCTTTGTCGCACTCTTCCGCTGGATGCAGCAGAGCTTGAATTTTAGAAGAGAGGTGATAATGGAAAGTTATCAGTATATACAACAAAAGTAGGAACAGGAGTGGACCATTCAGCTCCTCGTGCCTGTTCCACCATTCAATGAGAACATGGCTGATCTATGGCCTAATTCTCCACACCTGCCTTTGACCCACATCCCTTAAAACCTTTGCTTAACAAAAATGTATGGAACTCAGATTTAACAACTGATCCTGATTCCACTGCCATGTGTGGATGAGAGTTCTTGTGCTCCTAAGATCCTGCTTCGCCTGCTGTGTTCACCCAACTCTACATTGTGTTATCTCGGGTTCTCCAGCATCTGCAGTTCCCATTATCTCTAAACTTCTACCACTCTTTTTGTGTAGAAGTGCTTCCTAACATCCCTCCTGAATGGCCTGGCTTTAATTCCCAGATTAAGCTTCCTTAGCTCCAGGAACTTCAACCAGTGGAAGTAGTTAATCTGTCTTTTCCTGTTAATGTCCTGAAGAGTTCAATCAGACCACCCCTTGATCTTCTCAATCTTAGAGAAAATAGGTGTAATTTGTTTAATCTCTCCTCATAACTTAATCCCTGAAGTCCAGATATTATTCTGGTAAATCTATGTTGTATTCCCTCCAAAGTCAATCTATCCTTCCTAAGGTGTGGTGCCTAGATCTCCTCATAGTGCTCCAAGTGGGGCCCAGCCAGGATTTTGTATAACTGCAGCATAACTTACACATTCTCATATTACATTCTCTAGGTATAAAGACCAATATCCCACTAACTTCCTTGTTATTTGTGCATCTGTTTGTGACATTTATGAGCCTGAACCCTCACTGGAATTGCTTTGCCATTCAGTATGATTATATTTAATCGTCTATCTCAATCCCATACTCCTGCTCTCTTTCCATACCTCTTGATGTCTTTAGTGTCTAGACATGGATCTGCTTCTTTCTTAAATATGATAATTGATGACCTCCACTACTTATGTGGTAGAGAATTCCACAATCTCACCACCTGCTAAGCGAAGAAATCTCTCTTCATCTAAGACCGAAATGATCTATTCTGTATCCATAGATGGCAACCTTTTGTTCCAAATTCCCTCATCCAGGGAACACCATCCCTACAGGCAGTGTCTCCATCCCTATTGGAATATTATACATTTCCATGTGATCCTATCTCGTTCTTCTGAAATCTAGTGAATGCAGATGTAGTTGACCCCATCTCTCCTTCCATCCCAGGAATTAATCTGGTGACATTTTACAGAACTCCCTCTATGGTAAGTATATTTTTTCTTGGTTATGGAGACCAAGTACTCCAGGTATGGCCACATCAAGGCTGTATGACAGTAGCAAGGCATCCTTGCTCTGTTACTCAAATCTTCTTGCAATGAAAGTCAACATGCCACTTGTCTCTCTCACTACTTGCTGCCCCTGGGTGTTTATTTTCACTGACTGGTGTATAATGGTACCGAGATCTCTCCACACATTGACATTTCCCAATCTATCACCATTTAAATAATAGTCTGCCACTCCATTCCTCCTACTAAGGTGGATAACTTCACACTCATCTGTGTTATACTGCATTTACCCACTTACTCAACCATTTCAAATTGTCTTGAAAATTCTTTACTTCCTCCTCACTACCCTCAAACACCACGCCCAGTTTAGTGCTGCTCGCAAACTTAGAAACATAACATTTAATTCCTTTGTCCAAATCTGACTGACAACTGAGCTCAGATCCCAGTGGTACCTCGCCGGTTATTGCCTTCCACTCTGAAAAATACTTCTTTATCTTCAATCTCTACTTTTTGTCTGTTTGCCTATTCTCAGTCCATGTCACTATATTAACCCCAATCCTATGTGCTTTAATCTCCCATGCTAACCTCTGATGTGGGCCTTTATAAAGAGCTTTCTGAAATACTAAATCTATCACATCGACTGCTCCCTCTGTACCTATACTGTTATAGCCTCTCAAAGCTCCAATGGCTCTTTTTCCACAATAGCCTACTGCACAGTTAAATGAAGATTTGTGTTCTCCCTTTCAAGAGCTTATTTTTTAAATGTATGATTGGACCCATTGGTTTTCGTAGAGTATTTTCCTCATCTAATAGTTCATGGTGATCTTCGTACAAATTGTGCCTGTGATTTCTAGAGCTACTCCCCACCTTTTCCTGTACTCCTGTCCCTCTGAAATGTCACATACCCTTGATTATTTAGGCCCCAGCTTTTGCCATTTTGCAGTCTCTCTAGTGGCTACCAGATCATGTACGTCCATTTATTTTTGAGCTGTCAGTTTATCTGTTTTGTTATGAATGGTGGGTAGCCACATCCCACATGACACTGCCATTCTGATCAATAAGACTGTAAGATATAGGAGCAGAATTAGGCCATTCAGCCCATTGAGCCCGCCCCACCATTCGATCTTGGTGAAGTGTTTCTCAACCCCATTCTCCTGCCTTCTCTCTGTTACCTTTGATCCACTTATATTCAAGAACTATCCATTTTTGTCTTAAAGACACACAATGACTTGGCTTCCACAGCCTCTGTGGCAATGAGTTCCATGAATTCACCACCATCTGGCTGAAGAAATTCCTCCTTATCTCAGTTCTAAAGGGCCATCCCTTCCCTACGGAGATGTGCCCTCAGGTCCTACCTTGAAACATTACTCCCAGCATTCTCTCTTTTCCCACTTCCAAAACTCAAATGCTGTTTCTCTCCTCTTCCCCTTTCCCTCAGTATGACTCTGGAGCTTTTGTCTGAACCTTGCAGTGGTGTATCGATTCCCATTGTGTAAGATAGGTGTGAATTCCTGAGTTCTCATGATTTCCGAGTCCTCACTGTGCAGTGACAAGACTTACTTGGAGCTGTTGTGATGCTGTTAGCGCTAGTGATTGAGGGCAGGGATCCTTGCAGGTGTGATTAGTGATAGTAGAGACCAGTCTGAAATGTCTATTTCTGTCTCTGTTCTTGAAGAGAACTTCTCGGCTAACCAGAGACAGTAGGAAGTGCAGATGCTGGAGAATCTGAGATAACAGGGTTCAGAGCTGGATGACCACAGCCAAGCAGCATCAGAGGAGCAGGAAGGCTGACATTTCGGGCCTTCTGCAGAAATGGGGGAGGGAAAGGGGGTTCTGAAATAAATAGGGAGAGAGGGGGAGGCGGATCGAAGATGGATAGAGGAGAAGATAGGTGGAGAGGAGACAGACAGGTCAAAGAGGTGGGGATGGAGCCAGTTAAGATGAGTGGAGGTGGGGAGGTAGGGAGGGGATAGATCAGTCCATGGAGGAAGGACAGATCAGTGGGGCGGAATGAGGCTGGTAGGTGGGAGATGGGGGTGGGGCTTGAGGTGGGAGGAGGGGATAGGTGAGAGGAAGAACAGGTTAGGGAGGCCGGGACGAGCTGGGCTGCTTTTGGGATGCAGTGGAGGGGTGGGGGGAACCAAGTGTAGGTGTTCCGCAAATCGGTTCACCTGCACATCTGCCAATGTGGTATACTGTATCCACTGTACCCGGTGTGGCTTCCTCTACATTGGGGAAACCAAGCAGAGGCTTGGGGACCGCTTTTCAGAATGCCTCGGCTCAGTTCGCACTAAACAACTGCACCTCCCAGTCACGAACCATTCCAACTCCCTCTCCCATTCCTCAGACAACATGTCCATCTTGGGCCTCCTGCAGTGCCACAATGATGCCACCCGAAGGTTGCAGGAACAGCAATTCATATTCTGCTTGGGAACCCTGCAGCCTAATGGTATCACTGTGGACTTCACCAGCTTCAAAATCTCCCCTCCCCCTACCGCATCCCAAAACCAGCCCAGCTCATCCCCACTTCCCTAACCTGTGCTTCCTCCCACCTATCCCCTCCTCCCACCCCAAGCTGCAACCCCCATCTCCTATTTACTATCCTCAATCTGCCCCCTTTACCTGTCGTCCTCCCTGGACTGACCCATCCCCTCCCTACCTCCCCACCTACACTCACCTTTACTGGCTCCATCCCCATCTCTTTGACCAGTCTGCTTCTTCTCCACCTATCTTCTCCTCTATCCATCTTCAATCTGCCTCCCCCTCTCTCCCTATTTATTTCAGAACCCCCCTTCCCCTCCCAAATTTCTGCAGAACGGTCTAAGCCCGAAACATCGGCCTCCCTGCTCCTCTGATGCTGCTCGGCCTGCTGTGTTCAACCAACTCTATACCTTGTAGTCTAGGTTTGAAATGTGTTTTGTCAAGCTACAAGTCTGAGGTGGGGGTAGTTTCAGGGGGAAATTACCGAGCTTCATGCAAAGGCCACCAAAGGCATGGCTGCCAATGATGGGGCAAAGGAATTTGGACATATTTAAGAGGTCAGGGTCAGAGGAATGGAGTGTCTGTAGAGCTTGAAATGGGATAGAGAGTGTCAAGACACACAGAGGACTTTAAGCCCCGTGGTCATTGTTTTAAGTTGAAGGCACTGCAGCAACTCACCAAGCCTCCATCGACCACATCTTCCTTAATGGTGACCTCAACCATCTAGAAGGATAAGGGTAGCAGATAGATGCTCGAATTGCCACCATCTGCTGGTTCCCATCCAAGTTCCATAATATCCTGACTTAGGACTATATCTGCCATTCTTTCTCTGTCATGAGTCAAAACCCTGGAACTCTCTCATAGTGCGATAGGGTCTACCTACACCACAAGGACTACAACTGTTCAGGCAGCTAACCACCACCTTCCAGGGGCAATTAGGAATGGGCAATAAGTGTTGGCCTAGCTAGTAATGTCCATGTTCTCTGAATTAATCAGAAATGTAGAGGCCAACATGGAAAACCTGATTGATGGGTGAGGGGGACTTTTCGCAGGATACGCTGTGGCAGCATTTGCTGGTGCGTACAGTGTGCAGAAAGGAGACAATTAACAGGAGAGCGTTGGCATTCTAAGAAAATCTTTCTTTATCTTAAGGATTCCACACAGTTCTGATTAATTCTCCAGCTAACCTGTACCGCATATACAAGATTGTAAAATGTATCATTTGTTGCAATGCAATTCTAAAAGTAAGATTGCTGATAAGTAGACTGGTGAGCTGACAATAGTTTCATCTGCTTTGAATGAGCTCCGGGTGTTTTGCCCTCCATGTTTGTTGGTACAGAGTTTTTGATGATGCTGATTTCCATTCTGCTTGTTTTGAATGCCTTAATGTTGCACGTGCAAAAATGCAAGCCATCGTGCAAGAACATGCAAGATGCAAGGCAACAGGAATGTCTTGGTTGAAGGTGCTGCTGGGGTCATGCTCCCCCTGTGTCCAACAGAGGTTTATTGCATGTGATCATTAGTGACAGTAGTCGAGCTTGGGCTGATAAGGGGTACAAAGAACGTGATGAGAATACTGATGAAGGGGCAGTGCTTTAAAAGCCTGTGATTTCAAATAAACCTGTTGGACTATAACCTGGTGTTGTGTGATGTCTGACCGTGATGAGAATCGGCAAAGGTTGGGTGGCTGTCTGTGTGATCACTTTAATAAGATGGAGTTCTCCCGGAACTGGATAGGTGACAGGATTTCAGCAAGGCTTGTTTAATGCCTAGCACAGTTTGAATGTTTTGCAAAAATCTTGGAAGATTAGAAACTGTATCCACCAACTGGAGGGTCAGTGACCAGTGGACACAGCTTTTAAGGCAATAGGCAAAAGAACCAGTGAAGAGAGATGAGATTTTTTTCAAAAATTTAATGCCGTGTGTTCTAGAATTTACATCCTGGGAAGGTGGAGGTTGAAAATTCATTCTTACTGTCAAAAAGGAATTGCATAAGTACTTCGAGATGAAATATCGTGTAGGAGTTGGGATTAATTGGGTGGCTCTTTTGCAAACATGATGGGCCAAATGTCCCCCTACATTATACAATCCTGACCTACTGACCACTTGTTATCAACACCATCAGGAAACCAGGCAGCATCTGGTTTGGTCCCCACTTCCGCTTGGAGATGGTTTAACAAGAGTCGGTGCCGTTTGAGTTACGGTCGCAAACCTCATTCCGTTCTCCAACACGACTTAGCGCCGTCTCTGGAGTCCGAAAGCTGAAGGTTTCAAACTAAAGACAGAAAATGCTGGAGAAACGCAGCAGCTCTGAGAAGAACCTTGAAACATTCAGTGTTGGAGTCTCCACAGATGCTGCCAGACATGCGCATTTCTCTAGCACTTTCAATTTTCATTTCAGAGATCTGCACCATTCACTTTCATTTGAAACTCAAGATTTTAAACTGAATAGGTTTTGTGGTGGAAATAAAGCTGAAGACCATTGAATTGTTGGTGGGGAGAGGATTTACTTTTTTAAAAGATGCCTTCGAATCCACCAGCTCAGAGATGTAAATACACTCCTCTGGAGTAGATGGGATTGAACCTGGTCTCCCAGCTCAGAGATAGGTACATTACCATTTGGGGTTGATGACCTTTCAGGACAGCCCTGTTGTTAACTAGAATTGCAGGTTAATTTCCAGGTTATACTGCTGAGAATTAGCACCCTGGGCTGCAGTAAAGTCACAGAATCAACAAGAAACATGGTATGTGAATTTTTAAAGGTCTGTTTTAGTGGGGAGACAGTGGCCTAGTAGTATCAGCACTAAATTATAAATCCAGTGACCCAGTTTATACTCTGGAGATATGGGTTCAAATCTAGAATTTGAATTCAATAAAAAAGAAATCTGGATTTAAAAGCCTCATGATGATCATGACACCGTTGTTGATTGTCACAAGCAGCCATCTGGTTCTCTAATGTCCTGTGGGGAAGGGAAATCTGCCATCCTTACCTGGTCTGGCCTACGTGTGACCCCAGACCCACAGCAATGTGGTTGACCCTTGACTGCCCTCTGGGGCAATTAGGGATGGGCAATAAATGCTGGCCTAGTCGGTGACACCCTCATCCTGTGAATGAATGAAAAAAGAAATTTCTCTTGACTACTTTGGTTCATCGAATGTGAAAATGTTGGAGGTGGGAATGAAACGTTGCCCGGCCGGCAGGGGCATTTGGAGGGTGTGTTTGCTCAAGTTGCAATTACACCCACTGACTTGTTGTGCTGCTTTAACTGGCTCACGTCCAGATGCTCACAGAAATCAATTGTGTACATTATTTCGTGTTTATATTTTTCACAAAAGGTAATATGAAAAGTTCATTGACCTGTCTTATCTTGGAATTCTCCAGCATCTGCAGTTCCCATTATCTCTGATACTATTTTAACCTCACTGCGAAGCCTCTTCCAGGGATGCCTAACCTGAAGAAGTTACCCTCCTCCCTCCGGACCAACCTCAGGGAATCTCTCTCCCCCTCTCTCCCTATTTATTCCAGCTCCCTCTCCCCATCCCCCTCTCTGATGAAGGGTCTAGGCCCGAAACGTCAGCTTTTGTGCTCCTGAGATGCTGCTTGGCCTGCTGTGTTCATCCAGCCTCTCATTTTATTATCTTACTCTGAGAGTGTGAGTTTGAATCCTGCCTCCCAGGAAGCTCAGTCGTCTCTGTTTACACTTCAGCTCAATGATCTTTTCTCCAAAAAAACTTCGGGCAATTTATTAATACCGCTCATAGTTGCAATGTGCGAAAATGAGAGTGGAACTTCTAAAAGCTTCAGAGAGAACTTGCATTTATGTCCCATTTGGGTCCTGAGGATGTCCCGGAATGCCTTAGAGCCAACAAAGGTACTTTTGAAACTGTAGTAAGTGGTTCCTGTGAGCCTGGCGAGATCCTCGGCATTGTTGTAGTAGAAATGACCATTCATCTGGATTAAGTGTTGTCACAGGGCTAACAACTGAGCATACTGAAGAGAAAGTCTGATGAAGGGTCTAGGCCCGAAACGTCAGCTTTTGTGCTCCTGAGATGCTGCTGGGCCTGCTGTGTTCATCCAGCCTCACATTTTATTATACTGAAGAGAAAAGCACGTTTTAAAAGTGCATTGAATTTATTGTAAATTTTATTTTAAATATATATCTATGTGTCACTGATAGCATCCTGGGAGTTCCCATTGACAGGAAATTTAACTGGACCAGCCTTATAAATACTTTGACTATAAGAACAGGTCAGATGTTGTACATCCTGCAAAGTGTAACTTCCTTCCTGTCTCCCCAAACCCTGCCCACCATCTGCAGGGCATGAGCCAGGAGTGTGTTGGAATACTCCCCACCCGTCCATTTGATTCAGCTCTCCAACAACCCCCAGGAAGCTCAACACCATCCAGGACAAAGCAACATGCTTGACTGGCACTCCATGCACCATGAAGCCTTACGGTGTGTTAGGCTTTATTGGTAAAGGGATTGAGTTCCGGAGCTGTGATGTCATGCTGCAACTGTACAAAACGCTAGTGCAGCCTCACTTGGAATATTGCGTGCAGTTCTGGTTGCCCCACTACATGAGGGATATGGAAGCATTGGAAAAGGCGCAGAGGAGATTTGCCAGGATGTTGCCTGGTCTGGAGTGCAGCCCCTATGAAGAAAGGCTGAGGGACTTGGGTCTGTTCTCATTGGAGAGAAGGAGGCTAAGAGTGGATTTAATAGAGACATACAAGATGATCAGAAGATTAGATAGGGTGGACAGTGAGAGTCTTTTTCCGAGGATGATGACTTCAGCTTGTACAAGGGGGCATAGCTACAAATTGAGGGGTGATAGATTTAAGACAGATGTCAGAGGCAGGTTCTTTACTCAGAGAGTAGTAAGGGCGTGGAATGCCCTGCCTGCCAGTGTAGTTAACTCAGCCACATTAGAGGCATTTAAACAGTCGTGGATAAGCATATGGATAATGATGGGATAGTGTAGGGGGAGGGGCTTAGATTAGTTCACAGGTCAGCGCAACATGGAGGGCCAAAGGGCCTGTTCTGCGCTATATTGTTCTATGTTCTATGATGTACGTACATAGTGGTATAAATCATCACAGCAGTTGACCAAGGCCCCTTCAACAGCACCTTCCAACCTGATAGTCTCTTCTGGCTCGACAAACAAGGACAGCGGACACATAGCTCACCCCCATTATCCACCAAACAGACTTGGGAATATGTTGCTGTTTCTTCAGTGTCGCTGTGTCGAAATCCTGGAATTCCATCCCTAATGGCACATGGACTGCAGTGGTTCAAGAAGGCAGCTCACCACCACCTTCTGGAGAGCAACTAGACATGGGCAATAAATGCTGGTTTTGTCAGTGACTCCACTAAAAGAATCCTCTACAAAAAAAAAGTTCTAGGACTGGGATAAAGCTACTTCTGTTTGTCTCAATATGTATTACTCTCACAGAGTCATTGAGTCACACAGCATGGAAACAGACGCCTCAGTCCAACTCATCCATGTTGAACATAATCCCAAACTAAACTAGTCCCACCCACCTGCTCCTGGCTCACATCCCTCCAAACCTTTCCTTTTTTAGATTAGATTCGATTCCCTACAGTGTGGAAACAGGCCCTTTGACCCAACAAGTCCACACCGCCTCTTGAAGCATCCCACCCAGACCCATCCCCCTATAACCCACACACCCCTGAACACTATGGGCAATTTAGCATGGCCAATCCACCTAACCTGCACATCTTTGGACTGTGGGAGGAAACCGGAGCACCCGGAGGAAACCCAGGCAGACACCGGGAGAATGTGCAAACTCCACACAGACAGTCGCCCGAGGTGGGAATCGAACCCGGGTCCCTGGCGCTGAGAGGCTGCAGTGCGAACCACTGAGCCACCGTGCTGCCTATGTACCTATCTAAATATCTTTTAAACCTTGTAGCTGTGCCTGCATCCGCCACTTCCTTAGGGAGTTCACACCACCAACTGTGTAAAACATTTCCCCTGCATATCCTTTTAAAATGTGTCCTCTCACCTTAAAAACATTCCCCCTTCTCAAGGAATGCCCCAACCTAGGGAAGAGACACCTACCATTAATTCTATCTATACCCCTAATGATTTTATAAACCTCTATAAGGTTACCTCTCAATCTCTTATGCTCCAGTGAAAAGAGTCTCAGATTATCCAGCCTCTCCTGTCAACTCAAACTTCCCATACCTAGCAATATTCTGATAAATCTCTTCTGAACCCTCTCTAGCTTAATAAATATTCTTCCTTTCTTTTATATCGTTTCAGATTGGGCTCAAGTCTCACTGCAGAGATTGAGTCCCCATTTCAGGCTGATAACCACAACGCCCACAGGGAGATGGGGTATCGCTCCCTCAGAGTGTCATCTTTCCAGTGAGGAATTTAACTGAAGCTCTGTTTGTTTGCTTGCACAGAGAAGTAGGAACATCCCCGCCGCCACCCCCCGCTTGCGAGAGCTTACTGCTTGCATGTTCTATGTTACAGCTGTGACTGCTCTTCAGAAGCACACCCACAAAAAACACATTACTGCGGAGGCTTGAAATCTGAAATGAAATGAAAAAAAGCTGGAGGCCACTCAGCAGGTCATGTAGCATCTGTGGAGAGACATTCAGACCGTTAATGTCAGAACGGACTCTCGTAAACGACCTTGAGAAATTGTTCTCCATGGAGCAGAGAAAGTTACGGGGAGACTAATAGAGGGATTGAAATCACGGAAGGCTTTGTGGAATTCACTGCCACAAAAGCTTGTGGAGGCCAGATCATTGAGTATATTAAGGAAAGAGATTGATAGATATTTAGATATGAAAGGCACAAGGGGTATGGAGAGGAAGCAGGAATATGGTGTTCAGGTAGACGATCAGCCATGATTATATCGAATGGAAGAGCAGGCTCAAGGAGCTAGTTCCAACATTTCTAATGACAATGTATACAAGGAGAAATTATTCACAGTGGCAGATGGATTAGCAATATTTTAATTTTGAAAAATTTTCATTTGTAGATGTGGACTTTGCTAGCTGAGCCAGCATTTATATCCCATCTCCAGCTGCTGTCGTGAAAGTGATGCTGGGCTGCTTACGTGAAGCACTACAGTCCATTTAGTGTAGCAGAGCCCACAGTGCAATTACGGAGGCAGTGATCTAATCACTAGCCCATTAATCCAGAACATCAGGCTATCATTCTGGGGGCATGGATTCCAATCCCACCAGTGAGGTGGTAAATTCACTGATTATCTGGATTTGGTAAATTAGTCTAATGACGACCACGTAGCCAACTCCATCTGGTTCTACGAATGTTCTTTCAGGAGGGAAATCGGCTGGCCTTACCTGGTCTGACCTACACGTGACTCCAGACCCACAGCAATTAAGGATGGACAATAAATGCTGCCCCAGCCAGCGACGTGCAAATCCCACGGACATTTTTTTTAAACTTCTGGAATTTTCACCCATTGACCAGCGATATATTTCCAAGTCAGGGTGGTGAGGGGCTTGGAGTGGGGAGGTGGGGGGGAATCTTGCAGATGTTGGAAGTAACTGCTGCCCTGGTACCTCTAGATGGTGGTGATTGTGGGCTTGGAAGGTGCTGCCTGAGGAGTCTTTGGTGAACTTCTGCAGCGCATCTTGTAGACAGTACACACTGCTGCGACTGTTCATTGGTAGCGGAGGGATTGCATTTTTGTGGTCGTCGTGCCAAACAAGTGGGCTGCTTCGCCCTGGAAGGTGCGCAACTTCTTAAGTATTATTGGAGCTGCACCCAGGGGGGAGTATTCCCTCACACTTGTGACTTGTGCCTGGAAGGTGATGGACAGGTGCTGGGGAGATGGGAGCTGAATTATTTGCTGCAGGATCCTTAACCTCTGACCTGCTCTTGTATCCGCAGTATGTATATATCTGGTCCTCCTCGTCAATGATAACACCCAGGACACTGCTAGTGAGGTATTTAAGATAAGTAGTAACTAGAGGGTAGATGAGAATATTTTTTATGGTTGTCAGTTGCTGTGATCTGAAATGCAGTGTCTAAAAGTGCAGTGGAAGCAGATTGAAGAGTAACTTTCGAAAGGAAAGGGGGGGGCATTGATTTGGCAAGGGGGGGTACACATGCTGGGCTGTGCAGGTGGGAAAAATGGTCTTATTCTGCACTAGGTCACGATGGCTCTGTAGAAGCATAGGTGCCATGAAATTGCAGGCTGTGTTCATATTGGACTTTCTTTAAGGAAATCTACCAGTTGCATTGGCCCCTTATCTAACAGTCGCAGTTGTAAATGAGAACGGGGAGCCTATCCAAAGTTGGGTGTAAGGAACACACCCATCATCTTGACATTAGTTGTTGTATTGGTGTAAGGGTATTTTTCTGCTAGATGTTTTGGTGGAAGACACCTGCACCTCTGAAATAAGTAGGTGTTTGAAGTTACCTAGCAACGTGTTTGTTTATCAGCTAGTGCGTGATTATGGGGTGGTTTGAGAGAACTGGCATTAGCTGCAGTGCTGTCGATATTAGTCCTGCTGACTACTCGTTTTTCTTCCAGTGCCGTCTGAAAGCCCTCCCCTGCAGCATTCCACTGTTAAAAAGTGGCACAAATGTTTCTTTTTAAACAGGAGAATGAACAGCATATTGTCAGACACAGGGCTTGCAATTAAAACAATTTAAGGGTGTTACTTTAAAGGAGTGAGCGTATGGAGTTTGGTTCCACAGTTGTCTATGCGCTCGCACCCAGCAGTGCGAAATCTGACCACCCCTGCTGCAATTTAACTGTAGGTTCAACCAACGGAGCTCAAATAGTGATGGATTTTTCATGGTGGTGAGGGGTGGGGGCTGTCCTGGAATGAGCAGGCGAGTCTTATAAGTGGGGAGGCACTGCATTACAGGAGAAACTGGAGAACGTGGGCTGTGCCTAGGCCTCAGGAGGGACTCACTGGCAAAGGAGGATGCTGGAAAACAAAAGAGTGGGCATCAGCTCAACCTAACCCCAGGGAGCTCAAAAACAAACTGAGTAGATCTAGCAGATCACTGGGAAGCCAGTGAGCTGTCAACATCCTTGCACTATGGCTGAGGAGGTAAGAAATATTTGGGTGAAATCTATATAATTTTTTGGCATGCATGATGGGCGTGAGAGTTATTGCTATGATTGTTTATTTGAGATTTGTTGTAACATAATTAAGAAAAAAATTGCAATTGTAATCAAACCTGCAAATTTAATTTGAGATTGATTGAATCCTGCATTTTCCTAGCTATTTCCAGTCCTGTTCTGTGAATGCACCGGAACACCATCTCTCTTCTTACAGCTTTTATTTGACGGCAATTAAAATGATCTAACTTCAAAAGCTGCAGTGTTCAGTTTGTACTGCAGAAGGTGCTTTCATAAAGAGAAAATGCATTATTCAGGCTGGCTTTCAGTAGCAATTATCTTGGAAGATGGGATGGACTGAAATCGGGAGTGGCGGTTAATGCTGTACCTAACATTAAATGATGTGTTCTGGCGCAAACTTTGATGACTGCTGACATAGTGACATCTCATTGTGTGCAAAGTATAAAATGGACTATTGATGTGCAGTCGGAGGGAAGTAAGTATAAACTACATAGAGGATAGACCCAACTGGCTCATACTGGTGTTTATGCTACCCTCCACCTCTCTTCATCCCACCCTGGCAGTGCATCCTTTCTCCGTCATGCACATTCCTGGCTTTCCCTTAAGTGCATTTGTGTTAACAACCTCTATTACTCCCCGCGTGATGTTAAGTTCCACGTTCTGTCACTTTCCAGTGAAAGTGGTTTCTCCTGAGCTGGGGAAATGTGAGGAGAAGGATGGGACGTTTGTGAAATAATTGAAGCTGTTTAGCTGCATTTTACAGTCCACTTATAAAGTTTCCTTGAGGACCTGAGCTTTGCAGAACAATTCAGGGCGAGCAGATCCCCAGTTAGATTATCCTTGTACAATGAGGTAGCAGACATCAGCGGGAGCAGAGTTCCAGCTGGTAGACTTGGATTATCAACATATTTCCAATGCTGGTTTGCAAAAGTACAGAATGTTGTGTTTCTTACTGCAGATTTGATTTGAGTGTGATTAAAACAACCTAATTTTGAAAGCTGTAGCATGTAAGTAAAACTGTGAAAATATTTCTCTTTTAAATAAAAGGGAATTCAGACTAGGTTTCAATAGTAGCCATCAGTCAGGATGATGTCCAAACATTTTTCTGCACTCATCTTAACTCACACCAAGACACTTCCACTTATCATAGAATCCTTGCAGTGTGGAAGCAGGCTATTTGGCCCATTGAATCCATGCCAGCCCTCTGGAGAGCATCTCACACAGACCCACTTCCCTACCCTATCCCTGTAGCCCTGCATTTCCCATGGCCAATCCACCGAGCCTGCACATCTTTGGACTGTGGGAGGAAACCCACGCAGCCACGGGGAGAACGTGCAAACTGCACACAGACAGTCGCCTGAGGGTGGAATTGAACCTGGATCCCTGGTGCTGGGAGGCAGCAGTGCGAACCACTGAGCCACTGATCACCACCTCTGATTATTCTCTATTGAATCCCAGCCAACAATGCCTTGATTTTAAATTTTTTATTATGCTTTCAGATCCCTCTGCAGGCTTGCCCTCCCTATCACCACAGTCTCGTCCAGCTCTGCAATCCTCTAAGGTTGCTGCACTCCACCAATTCTGAGACCTAGCATTTCTCATTTTTACCAAAAAGGTAGTTCATTTGTAAAACTTGCAAACCATTTTGAATTTTTTTAAAAATTCATTCATGGGATGTGCCAGGGCAGCATTTATTGCTTGTCTGTCATTGATCAGGGAGGTAGCTAAGAGTCAACCACATTGCTGTGGGTCTGGAGTCACATGCAGGCCAGACCAGGTAAGGCTGGTAGATTTGCTTCCCTAAAGGCCATGAGTAAATCAGATGGATTTTTACAGGAATCAATAGTGGTTACGTGATTTCCATTAGGGTCAATTCTTAATCCAGAATTTTATTGGATTCAAATTTCGTCATCTGCCATGATGGGATTCAAACCTACCTCCATAGATTCTCGATTACTAGTCTAGTCATATCACCCCATGCTACTGTCTCTCCAAAAATACTACAGAAAGTGTAATAAAGTTGAACGTTTCTCTACTCAGCATGGCACACTCTGAGGTGCCCTAATACAATTGCAGCATTTTTCAAGTTCATAAATAAAATCCCAAGCACACAGCTCCGAGGGTAAACCCCTCGAATTTAACCCCACTCAGCAGGAGCACGCTCCCCTGTGTGGTGCCATTGTAGAATTTCTGCGTTCTTGATGCTCACAGTGGATGTTCCATGTCAAAAACACAGCGCAGCATGTTCCACACAGTTTCCAGCCCACAATCCACTATTGCAAAAAGGTCATGGACCCGAACATTCCCCCCTTGTGCCTCTGTATCAGCTGTCCAAGTGTTGGTGCGTCCCTCGTCTTATATCTTTAACCTTTCTTAACCATTCTACTAGTGCAGGCCGTGACCTCAGCAGCCTGGTGCCCTAATCTTTGGCATTCCCTCCCCTAAACTTCTCTGTCATTTCTTACTGCCTACCTGTTAAACCATGTGTTTGGTCACCTGCCTTCATTCTTCTTATGTGGCTCAGTGCCGATTTCTGTTGAGAGCGCTCCTGTGAAGAGCTTTTTCCCAAGTGAAAGATGCTACAGAAATATACACTGTTGTAAACCTGTTTATTTTTATCGCTTCTGGACTCTTTATCGTGGTCTAGTGACTGGGATCGGAAGCCAGATACAGGATCACAGCACATCAGGATATAACCTGCTGGTATTTGTTGCCAGGCTGTCAACTCTGTTCCAAGTGAATCAGAAGCCAAGATATCTTTCTTTCATTGGAAGGGTTTATTAACTTCTAAATCTTAGAGTTCCTTCCTCAAGCCGACTCTTCATCTAGCCAGTTAATTAATCAATCAATTAATCCCGATCACCTTGGTAATGACTTGCTGTATTAACACGGATTTAGACTCAACCACTTCAGTAAGATATTGAAAGTCTAGTCGAGCTTGTACTCCAGAAACAGCAACCCGGGCAGGACAAAACGCTGGAAATTTGGGGAGGGTGGCACGGTCGCAGAGGCAGAGAGGGGATCTATATTCCCAGTGAGTAATTTCTAGTGTTGATCAATTGTGTCCAGATTCAGTAAGTACCCTCATGGCTTGCCCATGTGCAGACCCTACGTATGGCCCACCTCAGCGCAGCCTCGTAGGCCCCTGTCTTCACCCCATTCCCACTTACTTCACCACAGGAGTTTATGTACCATCAGTGAAGCCATTACTGTGACCTTTGTTTGAGACAATAAATCAAGTTTACACAGCGTAGCAGTGAATCCCACCCCCTTCAACCAATGGGCTATCATCAAGTGAAGGAGAATGTTTGTATTGTTCCTCAAAAGATCCTTGAAAGTGGAGCCGCAGGTAGATGGGGCGGTGAGGAAGGCGTTTGGCACAGTTGCCCTCATTGGTCGGAACTTGGAGTATAGAAGTTGGGATGTGATGTTGCAGCTGTACATTGGTCAGAGATAATGGGAACTGCAGATGCTGGAGAATCCAAGATAACAAAATGTGGAGCTGGATGAACACGGCAGGCCAAGCAGCATCTCAGGAGCACAAAAGCTAGGCCACTTTTGGGAAAACTGTGTAGAATTCTGATCGCCCTTCGATAGGAAGGATGTTGTTAAACTTGAGAGGATGCAGAAAAGATTCACAAAAGTGTTGCCGGGGTTGGAGGGTTTGAGCTACAGGGAGAGGCTGAACAGGCTGGGGCTATTTTCCCCGGAGGCTGAGGGGTGATCTTATAGAGGTTTATAAAACCATGAGGGGTGTGGATAGGGTGAATAGTCAAGGTCTTATTCCCAGGTTCGGGGCGGGGGGAGTTCCAAATCTAGAGGATCATCGGTCGAAGGTGAGAGGGGACAGATTTAAAAGGGACCTGACGGGTTACTTTTTCATGCAGAGGGTGGTGCATGTGTGAACATAGAGCATAGAACAGTGCAGCACTTTACAGGCCCTACGGCCCACAATGTTGTGCTGACCTATTATCCTACTCTAAGATCAATCGACCCTGCGTACCCGACATTTTATTATCCTCCATGTGCCTATCCAAGAGTCGCTTAAAATATCCCTAATGTATCCACTCCACTACCTCCGCCGACAGCGTATTCCACGCACCCACCAATCTCTGCGTGATGAACCTACCTCTGACATCTCCCCTATACCTTCCTCCAATCACCTTAAAATTATGCCCCCTCATAATAGTCATTTCCATCCTGGAAAAAAGTCTCTGGATATCCACTCTATCTCTGCTTCTCATCATCTTGTACATCTCTATCAAGTCACCTCTCATCCTTCTTTGCTCCAAAGAGAAAAACCCTAGCTCCCTCAACCTTTCCTCATAAGACCTGCCCTCCAGCATCCTGGTAAATCTCCTCTGCACCCTCTCTGAAGTTTCCACATCTTTCCTATGCTGAGGCGACTAGAACTGAAAACATTATTCTAAGTGTGGTCTAAGCAGGTTTGATAGAGCTGCAGCATAACCTCGCGGCTCTTAAACTCTATTCCCCTGCCAATGAAAGCCAATACACCTTCTTCACAACCCTATCAACTTGGGTAGCAACTTTGAGGGGATCTATGGACGTGAGCCCCAACATCCTTCTGTTAGTCCACACTGCCAAGAATCCTGCCATTAACCCTGTATTGTGAATTCAAATTCAACCATCCAAAATGAAAGACTTCACAATTTTCCGGCTTGAATTCCATCCGCCACTTCTTTGCTCAGCTCTGCATCCTGTCAATGTCCCATTGCAAACCACAACAGCCCTCCATCCTGTCCACAACTCCACCAACCTTCGTGTCATTGGCAAACTTACTAACCCACCCTTCCACTTCCTCATCCAAGTCATTTATAAAGATCACAAAGAGCAGAGGTCCCAGAACAGATCCCTGCGGAACACCACTGGTCACCGAGCTCCAGGATGAACACTTTCCATCTACATATACCCTCTGTCTTCTATTGGAGAGCCAGTTTTGTATTCAGACAGCTAAATTTCCCTGAATCCCATGCCTCCTTACTTTCTGAATGAGCCTACCATGGGGAACCTTGTCAAATGCCTTGCTAAAATCCATATACACCACATCGACTGCTTGATCTTCAATATGTTTTGTCACATCGGCAAAGAATTAAATAAGACTTGAGGCATGGCCTGCCCCTCACAAAGCCATGCTATTTCTAATCAAACTGTGCTTTTCCAAATAATCGTAAACACTACCTCTCAGAATCCGCTCCAATAATTCGCCCAACACAGAAGTAAGGCTGACCAGTCTGTAATTTCCAGGATTTTCCCTATTCCCTTTCTTGAACAAGGGAATGGCATTTGCCACTCTCCAATCTTCTCGTACTACTACAGTGGACAGCGAGGATGCAAAGATCAGTGCCAAAGTGGCAGCAACCTCTTCCCTCGCTTCCCGTAGTAATCTTGGGTATATCAATCCTCGAGTTTTGCAAAATTTCTAGCATATCCTCCTTCCTAACATCAACTTCTTCGAGCATATCAGCCTGTTTCATGCTGTGCTCACAAATGTCAAGGTCCCTCTCACTGGTGAATACTGAAGCAAAGTGTTCATTAAGGACCTCCCCTACCTCCTCTGACTCTGCACACAAATTCCCTCCACTATCCCTGAGTGCCCTACCCTCACTCTGGTCATCCTCTTGTTCCTCACATAAGTACAGAAAGCCTTGGGGTTTTTCTTGATCCTACCCACCAAGGTTTTCTCTCAGTCCCTTCTAGCTCTCCTAAGTCCATTCTTCAGTTCCTTCCTGGCTACATTGTAGACCTCTAGAGCCCTGTCTGATTCTTGTTTCCTCAACCTTAAGTAAGCTTCCTTCTTCCTCTTGACTAGGTATTCCGCATGTCTTGTCATCCAAGGTTCCTTCACCTTACCATCCTTTCCCTGCTTCAGTAGGATAAACCTATCCAGTATCTGTAGCAAGTGCTCCCTAAACAACCTCCATATTTCCGTTGTGCATTTCCCTGAGAACATCTGTTCCCAATTTATGCTCTGTAGTTCTTGCCTGATAGCATTGTAATTCCCCCTCCCCCAATTAAATACTTTCCCATACAGTGTGCTCCTATCCCTCTCCATGGCTATAGTAAAGGTCAGGGAGTTGTGATCACTGTCACCAAAGTGCTCTTCCACCGAGAGGTCTGACGCCTGGCCTGGTGGAAGGAGCTTCCAGAGGAAGTAGTGGAAGCTGATATAATTACAACATTTAAAAGGCATCTGGATGGGTAAATGAATAGAGGGTTTAGAGGAATATCAGCCAAATGTTGACAAATGGGACTAGGTCAGATTGGGATGTCTGTTTTAGAACAGTACAGCACAATACAGGCCCTTCGGCCCACGATGTTGTGCCGAACTTTTACCCTAAACCTAAGGTCTGTCTAACCTCCACCCCTACCTTATACTATCATCCATATGCCTATCGAATAGCCGCTTAAATGCCCCTAATGAGGCTGACTCCACTACCCTCTCCGGCAATGCATTCCACTCCCTGATCACTCTCTGAGTAAAGAACCTACCTCTGACATCTCCCCTATATCTACCTCCACTCGCTTTAAAACTATGACCCCTCATAATAGCTACTTACACCCTAGTGAAAAGTCTCTGGCTGTCCACTCTATCTATACCTCTGATCATTTTGTACACCTCTATCAAGTCACCTCTCAACCTTCGTCGTTCTAAAGAGAAAAGTCCTAGCTCACTCAACCTTTCCTCATAAGACCTTCCCTCCTTTCCAGGCAACATCCTGGTGATGCTCCTCTGCACCTTTTCCAATGCTTCCACATCTTTCCTGTAATGAGGTGACCAGAACTGGACACAATACTCCAGATGTGGCCGAACCAGGCTTTTGTATAGCTGGAGCATAACTTCAGGGCCCTTGAACTTAATCCCTCTATTAATGAAAGCTCACACACCTTCTTAACAACTCTATCCACCTGGGTGGTAGCTTTCAGGAAACTGTGAACATGAAACCCGAGATCCCTCTGCACCTCCACACTGCCAAGAATCTTTCCGTTAACCCTGTATTCTCCTTTCAAATTTGTCCTTCCAAAATGAATCACCTCACACTTTTCAGGGTTAAACTCCATCTGCCACTTCTCAGCCCATCCCTGCCGCATCCTATCAATGTCCCTTTGTAACCTAGAACCGCCCTCTGCACTATCCACAACTCAACGCACCTTCATCAGCAAACTTACTAATCCACCCTTCCACTCCTTCATCCAAATCATTAACAAAAATCACAAATAGAAGAGGACCCAGGACAGATCCTTGTGGTACACCACTCGGAACTGAGCACCAGTTTGAATATTTTCCATCTACTTGTTTTAAAGGCCTGTCACTGTCAATTTGTACACATAAACGTGTTGGTACAGAAAGGCACTATCTGTAGCAAGATCATATGTGACCAATTGATCTGTTTTAGAGGTGGTCGTTGAGGTTATTAGGCCGGAATAGCCTTCTTTGACTTCACTTTATCCTGTACAATCTTGTAGATTTTGCAATGTCTCTTCCACAGTCCAATTCCGCTCCTCTGTCAATTTTGGCTCAATCCCTCCAGCCACTATGATGTCGCTCCCCAACCCATCAACGACTCCACTAATTGCCGATATCTCCATAACTCCCACTCAACGTTCCTATAATTCCCTATTTCACCATTAAACATCCCCCAATACCCATTCTGTCCTTCAATGCCCCCCCCCGGAATTCTCCATCTCCTTCCTATTTATAACACCATACCGACTTCTCCAGCCGTCCCCCTATGAACTCTCTGGCCTATCTTCCAATGACGTTCTGGAGCCATGACGGCATAGTATGTAATAAATTGTGCCACAAGTAAATAAATATTTCTTCATTACTAAAGCCTTCGACTATTAGACAAAACAATGGCATGTTAATAGCTTGTTCTGTGGCAGAACTGAACAACTCTCAAATGAGAGAAAATGTTCAGTTTTTTTTCATACATGGTTATATCACAAATGTGAACCCACTGCACACACATGACTGCACGTGTCCAATACTTGCAGCATGGGTTAGTACCTGGGACTTCGATGTTGTGGCCATTTTGGAGACATGGATAGAGCAGGGACAGGAATGGTTGTTGCATGTTCCGCGATTTAGATGTTTCAGTAAGAACAGAGAAGATGGTAAAAGGGGCGGAGGTGTGGCATTGTTGGTCAAGGACATACAGTTGCAGAAAGGATGTTTGGGGACTCGTCAACTGAGGTAGTATGGGCTGAGGTTAGAAACAGGAAAGGAGAGGTCACCCTGTTGGGAGTTTTCTATAGGCCTCCGAATAGTTCCAGAGATGTAGAGGAAAGGATAGCAAAGATGATTCTCGATAGGAGTGAGAGAGACAGGGTAGTTGTCATGGGGGACTTCAACTTTCCAAATATTGACTGGGAACACTGTAGTTCGAGTACTATAGATGGGTCAGTTTTTGTCCAGTGTGTGCAGGAGGGATTCCTGACACAGTATGTAGATAGACCAACAAGGGGCGAAGCCACATTAGATTTGGTACTGGGTAATAAGCCCGGCCAATGTTAGATTTGGAAGTAGGTGAGCACTTTGGTGATAGCGATCACAATTCTGTTATGTTTACTTTAGTGATGGAAAGGGATAGGTGTATACCACTGGGCAAGAATTATAGCTGGGGGAAAGGCAATTACGATGAGATTAGGCAGGATTTAGGGAGCATAGGATGGGGAAGGGAACTGCAGGGGATGGGCACATTAGAAATGTGGAACTTATTCAAGGAAAAGCTCCTGTGTGTCCTAGATAAGCATGTACCTGTCAGACAGGGAGGAAGCTGTAGAGCGCGGGAGCCGTGGTTTACGAAGGAGGTGGAATCTCTGGTCAAGAGGAAGAAGAATGCTTATGTTAGGATGAGATGTGAAGGCTCAGTTAGGGCACTTGAGGGCTACGAGGTAGCCAGGAAAAACCTAAAGAGAGAGCTCAGAAGAGCCAGGAGGAGACATGAGAAGTTGTTGGAGGATAGGATCAGGGTAAACCCTATGGCTTTCTATAGGTATTTAAGGAATAAAAGAATGACGAAAGTAAGATTAGGCCCAATCAAGGATAGTAGTGGGAAGTTGTGTGTGGAGTCAGAAGAGATAGGGGAAGCGCTAAATGAATATTTTTCAACAGTATCCACTCTAGAAAACGACAATGTTGTCGAGGAGAATACTGAGATACAGGCTACTAGACTAGGTGGGATTGAGGTTCACAAGGAAGAAGTATTAGAAATCCTTCAGAGGGTGAAGATAGATAAGTCCCCTGGGCCGGATGGGATTTATCCTCGGATCCTCTGGGAAGCCAGGGAGGAGATTGCCGAGCCTTTGGCATTGATCTTTAACTCGTCATTGTCTGCAGGAATAGTGCCAGACAATTGGAGGAAAGCAAATGTGGTTCCCCTGTTCAAGAAGGGGAGTAGAGACAACCCTGGTAATTATAGACCTGTGAGCCTTACCCCAGTTGTTGGTAAAGTGTTGGAAAAGGTTATAAGGGATAGGATTTATAATCATCTAGAAAAGAATAAATTGACTAGGGATAGTCAGCACGGTTTTGTGAAGGGAAGGTCGTGCCTCACAAAGCTTATTGAGTTCTTTGAGAAGGTGACCAAACAGGTAGATGAGAGTAAACCGGTTGATGTGGTGTATATGGACTTCAGCAAGGCGTTCGATAAGGTTCCCCACAATAGGCTATTGTACAAAATGCGGAGGAATGGAATTGTGGGAGATATAGCAGTTTGGATCGGAAATTGGCTTGCTGAAAGAAGACAGAGGGTGGTAGTTGATGGGAAATGTTCATCCTGGAGACTAGTTACTAGTGGTGTACCTCAAGGGTCGGTGTTGGGTCCACTGCTGTTTTGTCATTTTTATAAATGACCTGGATGAGGGCGTAGAAGGATGGGTTAGTAAATTTGCAGACGTCACTAAGGTCGGTGGAGTTGTGGATAGTGACGAAGGATGCTGTAGGTTGCAGAGAGACATAGATAAGCTGCAGAGCTGGGCTGAGAGGTGGCAAATGGAGTTTAATGCAGACAAGTGTGAGGTGATGCACTTTGGTAGGAGTAACCAGAAGGCAAAGTACTGGGCTAATGGTAAGATTCTTAGTAGTGTAGGTGGGCAGAGAGATCTCGGTGTCAATGTACACAGATCCTTGAAAGTTGCCACCCAGGTTGACAGGGCTGTTAAGAAGGCATAGAGTGTTTTAGCTTTTATTAATAGAGGGATTGAGTTCCGGAACCAAGAGGTTATGCCGCAGCTGTACAAAACTCTGGTGCGGCCACACTTGGAGTATTGTGTACAGTTCTGGTCACCGCATTATAAGAAGGATGTGGAAGCTTTGGAAAGGGTGCAGAGGAGATTTACTAGGATGTTGCCTGGTATGGAGGGAAGGTCTTACGAGGAAAGGCTGAGGGACTTGAGGCTGTTTTCATTAGAGAGAAGAAGGTTGAGAGGTGACTTAATTTAAACATATAAGATAATCAGAGGGTGAGATAGGGTGGATAGGAAGAGCCTTTTTCCTAGGATGGTGACGGCAAGCACGAGGGTGCATAGCTTTAAATTGAGGGGTGAAAGATATAGGACAGATGTCAGAGGTAGTTCCTTTACTCAGAGAGTAGTAGGGGAATGGAACGCTTTGCCTGCAACGGTAGTAGATTCGCCAACTTTAGGTACATTTAAGGTGTCATTGGATAAGCATATGGACGTACATGGAATAGTTTAGGTTAGATGGGCTTGAGATCGGTATGACAGGCCGGCACAACATCGAGGGCCGAAGGGCCTGTGCCGTGCTGTAACGTTCTATGTTCTATGTTCTATGTAATACATACTGCAGGGTGAATACAAATATTTCTTCTGCCATTCGTGTAGGAATCCAGGATCTAAAGCCTTTAAATGTTGAGAAGTGGGTTAATCAGCCCATTGAGACTGCTCCACCATTCAATGAGATCACGGGTGACCTGATAATCCTCAACCCTACTTTCCCACCCTTTCCCCCATAGCGTTTGATTCCCTTTTACTGATTAAAAATCAGTCTGTCTATCTCAGTCTTGTATATCCTTAACTACGCAACCTTGACAGTCCTCTGAGGTAAAGAATTCTATAGATTCACTGCCCTCAGAAGAAATTCTTCCTCATCTCTGTCTTAAATGTGCAATTCCTTATTCTGAGATTGTACCCTTTTGGTCCTAGACTGTTCCACAAGGGAAATAATCTTTCCATATCTACCCTGTCAAGTCCCCTAGGAATCTTGTATGTTTCAATAAAATCACCTCACATTCTTTGATATTTTAATGAGTACAGGTCCAATATAGTCAATCTCTCCTCCATACCTGCTGTCAGTCCAGTGACTCTGACTCACTGTGTAAAACTCTGATTTCAGTCGCTTGGCCAAACACTGCATTTTGAAAGTATCTCTCAGCATGGAAAGCAGCAGCTCTGCCCATCACTTTGAAAGAGCTGTGCCATTAGTCTTCCATTAGTTTGCCCTTCCGTGATGGGCTTGCAGGGCTATCCCCTTTGTGTAAATCCACTGCCTATCCAAGTTAGGACGAAAACAAACACAGGAAAACAACAAAATGCTCCCAGCCATTGAAAACCTCTTGGAATCCCCAGTAATGGTGAGCAGACAGAAGCCCATCTCTTCCTTACTCTCTGGGCAAGGAGAAAGATAGAAACAATAAAATCTCAATTCCGGGTTCGGTCTATGTCCAGGACAAGGTGCCAGTTTGAGAACAGAATGGGCACGTGCCAGTGAGTAATGGCTGCAATTCCTTTCATTGTGAGAGACTTAACTGTACCTTTGTACACAGAATTACACCTCTGCGTTGAACATACAGTATGTCAGTAGGCCATTTGGCCCATCTCACCCATACTGGTGCTTATGATCCATTTGATCCTCCTCCTGCATCCCTCTTGATCTCATTCTGTCAACATCTTTTGCTCCTTACGCCACCCCCATTAAATACATCAACAGTATCCACTTCAAACACTCCTTGTAGTGATGACTTGCACATAGTGACCACTCTCAATGTAAGAACCTTTATCCTGAATTACCAACTGGATATATTTTGGCCAACTTGTGCCTTTCTATGGTTCTGGTCTCCTCCTCTATTGGTAGAAATGTGTTCTCTCTGTCCAACCTACTACAATTCCTTTCATTGTCATAAAGATCACCCACAAATTCTTCTTAATAGAGAAAAAAAACTCTATTTCCTGGTACTCTAATTTCTGATGCCAACCTAAAGAATGTTTTTATGAATCTCCTTCAATGCCTCTGTATTCCTTTCCTCATATAGAGACTAGAAACATGCATATCAAAGCTGGAGGTCTACCCGGTCTTCTATCATTACCAACTAGGAGTGAATTGTAGAGCGACATATCCAGCTAATGGAAGGCAGTCATTCCTAAAATGGGATTTAACAGAATTCTGAGGCACATTGCCTGAGTTTCCTTAAATAGATAGTTGATACATTACATAAGAAGGAGAAGTAGAAAAGAAGTAGGTTATTCAGCCCCTTGAGGACACTGTGCTATCCCATAAAACCATGGCTGACTTGAAACAGTAGTAGAAATTGCTCGAAAAGCTCAGCAGGTCTGGCAGCATCTGTGGAGAGAAGTCAGAGTTAACGTTTCAGGTCCAGTGACCCTTCCTCAGAAGATGGCTGCTTTGATGTGACCGTAATTCCACTTTCTTATTCCAGTCTTGTTGAACAAGAAGTCATTGAACACAGCCGTGAATATATTCTGACCCGACCTCCACTGCTCAATGGCAAGAGAATTCCAAAGATGTAAGGAAGTCACTCCTATTTCCCGCTTAAGTGGAAAATGCCATATTTAAGATGTGCCCCCCTGCTTTTAGATAACCTCCAGGATTTCCACCAGCACCCTATCCGAAACCAGGGAAGCCCTAGACTCCCCGACTCCTTCCGGGGAGTTGTAGATTCTTCCATACATGCACTCAGTCATTCTCGGGGAGTTCCAGATCCATCCCTCCAACACACACTCGTGTACACATAGACTCTCTCTGAGGGAGTTCTGGATAACTCCCCCAACACACAAGTGCACATGCATATGCACACTTTTGGGGATTTCTACATATCCTCCCAAAACATGTATGCACGCAGACTCTCTTTAGGAGAGTTCTAGATTCCTCCCAAAACACACGTCCACACACACACTCACACACACAAACACACACACACACACACACACACACACACACACACACACACACAGACACGTGTACCCTATCTAGGGGAATTCTAGATTCTCCTCACAAGACGAGTTCTGGATCCTACCCTGTGGGTTAGCTATGAACACGATCTCTCCACATGTGGAACTAAGTTTACGTTAGTGAGAAATGGAGTTAAGAATTGGAATTATTGGAGGGTCTTCCTTGAACTTGTCAGGGCTGTGTAGAGTAGAGGAGCCTAAAAGGGTGGTGGAGGCAGGAAACTCTAAACATTTTAAAATATCCTTGGATATTCACTTGAAGTGCCATAACCTACAAGGCTACAGACAATGAGTTGAGTTAAGTGGGCTTGGGCTGGATGCTTCTTGTTGGCGATCATAAACATGATGGGCTGAATGACCTTACGTGCTGTAAATGTTGATGATTCTCTGGTTCAAAAAGTGGTAGGGTGTTGTGTAATGGTTTCTATACATCAGTGAGATAGAACAAATTACCCCTTTTATATGCTCTGATCTTCACGATATGGAAGTAACAGTAAGTGGATTCAGTGGAAGTTTGGCCCTGGGATTAATAGGAAAGTTTGACTAGAGAAGTGGCAGGAATAGGAAGGAGCACGGGAACTGGAGCGTAGGATAAAGGGTCCTTTGAGCTGAGTCCACCATTTCATTATAGCATGGCTCATCTGAATGCACGGCTTCACAGATTTGTGCCTTCAGCCATATTCGTTCCTGCTTGGTGGACTTTACAATCCTGCAGCAGTGAGAGTTATCGCACTGTTTCACATTCCATTCTAGAACATAGAATTGTGCAGCACCGTACAGGCCCTTCGGCACCCGATGTTGTGCCAAGCTTTTGCCCTAAACCTAAGGTCTATCTAACCTCCACCCCTACCTTATACTATCATCCATATGCCTATCTAATAGCTGCTTAAATGCCCCTAATGAGGCTGACCCCACTACCCTCTCCAGCAATGCATACCACACCCCGACCATTCTCTGAGTAAAGAACCTACCTCTGACAAGTCCCCTATATCTACCTCCACTCATTTAAAACTATGTCCCATCGTAATAGCTACCTCCACCCTAGGAAAAAGTCTCTGGCTGTCTACACTATCTATACCTCTGGTCATTTTGTACACCTCTATCAAGTCACCTCTCATCCTTCGTCATTCTAAAAAGAAAAGCCCTAGCTCTTTCAACCTTTCCTCATAAGACCTTCACTCCATTCCAGATAACATCCTGGTGAATCTCCTCTCACCTTTTCCAACACCTCCACATCTTTCCTGTAATGAGGTGATCAGAACTGGACACAATACTCCAGATGTGGCCGAACCAGGCTTTTGTATAGCTGGAGCATAACTTCATGGCTCTTGAACTCAATCCCTCTATTAATGAAAGCTCACACACCACACGCCTTCTTAACAACTCTATCCACCTGGGTGGTGGCTTTCAGGAAACTGTCAACATGAAACCCGAGATCCCTCTGCACCTCCACACTGTCAAGAATCTTTCCACTAACCCTGCATTCTGCTTTCAAGCTTGCCCTTCCAAAATGAATCGCCTCACCTCATTCTTATAGGGATGGCTCTGGAAAAAATCTTCTTCTGGGAAATGTCACTCACTGCTCCCCAGTGAGAAGCTGCATTCCTAATGAGGTCTTTCCCAGTTACAGGATACATGTGGACCCTGCCCTTAATGGCCAAAACATCCAACAAGGCTTTACGGAGGGTGGAGAAACAAATAAAAAAAACAGGAGAAACAGAATGACCACCAAGCAGAGCTGGGAGAGTTAGGAGTCAGATTGAGCTTTAAGATGAGAGCACCTCATGATAGCTGGATTCTTTGTCAACCAGTTTGTGATGTGGAAAAGGGCACATAGACAGAGGCGAAGGTTAGAAGACCAGAAGACCCAGGGTGGCACAAAAGAAAGACAAAGCGTCAAGCATCTTTTAAGAAGAGGATTTAATCTAATTCAACAGGAAGCCTGTATGGATGGGCCCAGAGCCTGAGCTGATTGACAACTGGGGCATGGGCAGCTGATGTTTTAAAACAGGAAGCACTGGAGAAACCCTAAGGTTCAGTAGCAGATGACAAGGTGTGGAGCTGGATGAACACAGCAGGCCAAGCAGCATCAGAGGAGCAGGAAGGCTGAAGTTTCAGGCCTAGACTCCTCTCCAGAATTTCTAAAGGATGGTCTAGGCCCGAAATGTCAGCTCTCCTGCTCCTATGATGCTGCCTGACCTGCTGTGTCCATCCAGCTCCACACCTTGTTATCTCAGATTCTCCAGCATCTGCAGTTCCTACTATCTCAGGTCCAGTAACATGTGTGCAGAGAGAAACAGCTAATGTTTCAAATTCGATTTGAGTTCTTTGGAACCCAGAGCCATGAAGAAGAGTCACACCAGACACAACATTAACTCTGTTTCTCTCTCCATGGATACGGCCAGACATGAAGATTTTCACCAGCACGCTTTCTTATTTCACACCCCCAGCATCTACACAACTCAGCTTTTGATGTGAAGTTGTGAGCAGGTTGAAATTCAAGGAGGACGAGGCCTTTAGGACAATCAAGTCTAGGGGTGACAGAAACAGCGATTAAGGTTTAGGATGAGGTGGGGACAGAGATGGATGATGACGCAGAGGGATCCAGAGTGTCATTGGGTCTGCGCTCATCCAGGCAAGTGGGGAGTATTCCATCACACTCCTGACTTGTGCCTTGTGGATTGTCACAAGGCTTTGGGGAGACAGGAGCAATATTCTCTCATTCTCTTTGGGGTGTGTGGGTGCTTTAAAGGTGGGCACTGTTTAAAATGTATTGCATGTTCATGCACATGTGGTAACTTAAAGGGGCCCATGAGTGTGTGGCTCGTGGTATGCCCAATCAAGCTTAGGGGGGGGCGTTTGGTCAGCACTTGTGTTACTCAGCCCCTGACCTACTCTAGTAGCTGCGGTGTTTGTAATGACTAGGCCACTTGTGCTTTTGATCAATACCAAGTCCGAAGTGGAGAATTCAGCAGAAGGTCATCAGAGTTTGTTCTCTCTCCTAGCAAGCAGTGAAGGCTGGTCACTGAAGTATAACCACCGCTGAGTTTGATTCATGAGGGTGTTGAGGGTCATGGAGCGGTAGCAGGGGAAGAGTTCACATCAGATCAACTGTGAATTTATTGAGTGCGCAGCAGGCTCTGGGGCCAAATGGCCTACTTCTGTTCTGATTTTGAATCTTCTGATGTTCAGCAATGATGTAGTCACTGAAGGCCTGGGGTGTATAGAGGAATAACAATTATTCCCAGGAAAAGTCTAAACAATCATAGTTTCTATCTAGAGATAGTAAGAACTGCAGATGCTGGAGAATCCAAGATAACAAGGTGTGGAGCTGGATGAACACAGCAGGCCAAGCAGCATCAGAGGAGCAGGAAAGCTGACGTTTTGGGCCTAGGCTGCAATGATGCTGCTTGGCCTGCTGTGTTCATCCAGCCCTCCATCTCATAGTTTCTATCTATCCTGACTGTTTTGTTTGGTCTGTTTGAGGGGAATCTTGTGTGTTTATTTGGTGAGAGGTGTCTGAGATGTAGATAGGGGCCGAGGCGGAGATACAGCTTTGGTACGGGGGTGGTGTGGGGGAGCAGAATGAAAACAGAGGACGGTAAAGGCAACAGAGCCCAATAACAATGATACCCTGGGAGGGAAGATTCTTTGCAAAGGATGTTAGGATGGAATTGATTTGGGGTGTTAGTATGAGCTAGATGGGAGGAATGGACAGAATGGAAAGTGGTTGGCAATGAGGTGGGGTGGATATAATGATAGAATTAATTAAGTGTGACAAAGCAGATGGGCAGTTTGTTGAATACGATGTTTTATGCCAAAGCTATTCTTTCCAAAGATTAAAATGCATATTCACTGCATTTGAATTACAAAGTTCATTTTGTCGAGTGAATTAATAGAATATCACAGTTTGGATTCAATAGTTTGAGAAGTTGTTAACAGTCTGTATCCTACAGAGTGAAACTATTGTATATGTTTGGACATGCTGGCATACAATAGAAAGGTATAGTTATGATGGTGCTATGAAACATGGATCTGAACAAGGAAACACATGAACAGAATGGAGCTGTTTTTTCAATTCTGATAAAAACATGTCCCCATTTACACTCTAAGATAATAAAATGTGAGGCTGGATGAACACAGCAGGCCAAGCAGCATCTCAGGAGCACAAAAGCTGACGTTTTGGGCCTAGACCCTTCATCAGAGAGACGTCAGCTTTTGTGCTCCTGAGATGCTGCTTGGCCTGCTGTGTTCATCCAGCTCCACACTTTGTTATCTCAGATTCTCCGGCATCTGCAGGTCCCATTATCCCTGATCCCATTTACACTCTCACATTCCACTACATCCCAGAAAGCCTGGATAGCCTGGGAGTTTTTTCCACTGGAGTGTAGGAGGTTGAAAGGTGACACAATAGAGTTGTAAGCTCAAGAGAGGGATGGATAGAGTTAATGGTAGGTGCTTTTTCCCTAGGATGGGGGATTTCAAGACCAGGGGGCACATTTTTAAGGTGAGGAGCGAGATTTTAAAAAGGCATAAGGGAAAACATTTTTTTATACAGTGGATGGTCCGTGTGGAAGTGGCAGATGCCAACGCAGTTACAATGTTGAAAAGACACATAGATCAGTAGACAAAAAGGAAAGTTTTGGAGGGATATGGGCCAGGAGCAGGCAGGCGGGACTGGTTTAGTTTGGGATTACATTCTGCATGGACTGGTTGGGCCGAAGGGTCTGTTTCCATGCTGTGTGACTCTATGCCTGGGTCTGTTTTGCTTTCTAACACTTTATCTGGAGTGAGAGGGTTTGATTCTGTTCAAGGCACTGTATTTAAAATAGTACAATCGTGGTAATGATACTAATTTAGTCGTTGCTGTGCTCAAAGATATTCACAATGTGCATGCATACATGCCAATAAACACAGACGTGTTCAATCTAGAAGCTTGAACAAATGCAGGAGAAATAGCGGTAATTCACTATTCAGCCAGAATGTTCTGTTATGTTTTCTCTGCTTCTGTTTGTGTTGGTTGGTTGCGAGCCTGTCTATATTGTGTCACAAGGCCTACATGAGGCAATAATGAACAAGTGGACGGAAGAGAATGGAAAATTCCATCAGGTTCCGCAGAGATTGCATTCAGTAGCAGTCTCCAGCAAGTGTTTGAATCAGCATGATTTCAAGATTGGAATATCCTCAAGAATATTCCCTGGGACATCCAGACTGGGCAAGCTCGGTTAGTGCCTGACAGAGAGCAGTTAGCAAAAGGATTGGTTTATAGTATCTCCATCTTCCTTGATTGATCGCTGAGCCAGTAAAGCCATTTTGTGCTTATAACGTTTTAGTGACATTTCCTACCTCTTGCACACTTGCATCAATTTAATCATAAGATAGTCGGGACTGCCGAAGGTGGAGAATCTGAGATAACAAGGTGTAGAGCTGGATGAACATCTCATGATGCTGCTTGGCCTGCTGTGTTCATCCAGCTCTACACACAATTTAATCATCTCAGGTTTGCTACTGCATTTTGAATTGATTTAGCATCCTCTCGCATGATGACCTGAGACACTTCACAGCAGCATTATCAAACAAAATTTGACACAGAATGGACAGTATACAGTAGATGGCAGGACTGTTATAGGAACATTGATATGCAGAGAGATTTTGGGATGAAAATGCATAGTTTCCTGAACGTGGCAATACAAGTGGATAAGAGGGCAAAGAAGGAATGTTTGCCTTCATTGGTCGGTGCACTGAGTATAAAAGATAGCAAGTTGTGTAGCAGTTATGTAAAACTTTAGTGAGACCACAACTGGGCTATTGTGTACAGTTCTGGCTGTCACACTGTAGGAAGGATGTGGCCGCTTTGGAGAGGCTGCAAGAAAGGTTTGCCAGGATATTTTTTAAAAACTGAAAGGACTGCAGACTCTGGAAATTAGAAGCACAAACAGCAATTGCTAGAAAAACTCAGAACTGAAGAAGAGTCACTGGACTTGAAACGGTAACTCTGATCTCTCTCCACGGATGCTGCGAGACCTGCTGAGTTTTTCCAACAATTTCTATCTTTGTTTACGAGAACGCTGCCTGGAATGGTGGGTGTTGGCTATAAGAAGCGGTTAGACAAAATTGGTTTGTTTTCGCTAGAGTGTCAGAGGCTGAGGGGTTGATCTGAGAGAAGTGTACAAAATTGAAAGGCACGAATACGATGCATTGTCAGAGTCCTTGTCCCAGGAGGAGCATAGATTTAAAGCGAGGGGAGAAACTTTAAAGGAGATGTAGGAGGTGAGTTTTTTTACACGGAGGGTGGTAGCTGCCTGGAGCTTGCTGCCGGGGGAAGATTACTCTCTAGGTCAAGTCAGCAGAGGGAGGGGGAAAGTGTTGGGTATTCCAAAAGGCATTAGGGTGGACAAGTCCCCAGGTCCGGATGGGATCTATCCCAGGTTTCTGAGGGAAGCAAGAGAGGAAATAGCTGGGGCCTTAACAGATATCTTTGCAGCACCCTTGAGCACAGGTGAGGTCCTGGAGGACTGGAGAATTGCTAATGTTGTCCCCTTGTGTAAGAAGGGTAGCAAGGATAATCCAGGAAATTATAGACCGGTGAGCCTGACGTCAGTGGTAGGGAAGCTGCTGGAGAAGATTCTGAGAGATAGGATCTATTTTTATTTGGAAGAAAATGGGCTTATTAGTGATAGGCAACATGGTTTTGTACACGGATGGTCTGTCTTACCAACTTGATAGAATTCTTTGAGGAAGTGACAAAGTTGATAGATGAGGGAAGGGCTGTAGATGTCATATACATGGACTTCAGTAAGGTGTTTGATAAGGTTCCCCATGGTAGGCTGATGGAGAAAGTGAAGTCGCATGGGGTCCAGGGTGTACTAGCTAGATGGATAGAGAACTGGCTGGGCAACAGGAGACAGAGAGCTGTAGTGGAAGGGAGTTTCTCAAAATGGAGAACTGGGATCCCTGTGGAACACCAGGGTCAATGTCGGGACTGCGGTTGTTGGTGATGTACATAAATGGCCTGGAGGAAGGTATAGATTGTCTGATCAGCAAGTTTGCAGATGACACTGAGATTGGTGGAGTAGCAGATAGTGAAGGGGACTGTTGGAGAATGCAGCAGGATATAGATAGATTGGAGAGTTGGGCAGAGAAACGGCAGATGGAGTTCATTCCAGGCAAATGTGAGGTGCTGCATTTTGGAAGAGCTAATTCAAGGGCGAACTATACAGTAAATTGAAAGGCCCTGTGTAAAATTGATGTACAGAGAGATCTGGGTGTTCAGGTCCATTGTGCCCTGACGGTGGCAACGCAGGTCAATAGGGTGGTCAAGAAGGCATATGGCATGCTTTCCTTCATTGGATGGGGTATTGAGTACAAGAGTTGGCAGGTCATGTTGCAGTTGTATAGGACTTTGGTTCGTCCATATTTGGAGTACTGTGTGCAGTTCTGGTCGTCACATTACCAAAAGGATGTGGATGTTTTGGAGAGGGTGCAGAGGAGGTTCACCAGGATGTTGCCTGGTATGGAGGGCGCTAGCTATGAGGAAAGGTTGAGTAGATTAGGATTATTTTCATTAGAAAGACGGAGATTGAGGGCGGTACCTGATTGGGGTCTACAAAATCATGAGGGGTATAGACAGGGTGGACAGCAAGAAGCTTTTTCCCAGAGTGGGGAACTCAATTACTCGGGGTCACGATTTCAAGGTGAGAGGGGAAATGTTTAAGGGAGATAAGCATGGAAAGTTCTTTACGCAAAAAGTGGTGGGTGCCTGCCACACGTTACCAGCGGAGTTGGTAGAGGTGGGTACAATAGCGTCATTTGGGATATATCTAGACAGACACTTGAATAGGCAGGGAGCAGAGAGATACAGATCCTTGGAAAATAGGCGACAGGTTTAGATCGAGGCTCTGGATCGGCGCAGGCTTGGAGGGCCGAAGGGCCCGTTCCTGTGCTGTAATTTTCTTTGTTCCTTTTTTCTTTGAGATGGTAGAAGCAGATACCATGAAACATTTGTATTCAGTTGGTATTCAGAAGTATTCAGACAATCACAGGAACAGGCAGGGAATAGAAAGATTTGGACCATGTGCAGGCAGATGGGATTAGTTTAGAATGGCATCATGGTCGGCACAGACGTGGTGGGCTGAAGGGCCTCTTATTGTGCTGTACTGCTTTATTTCTAACCACCTAAGCAAGATGAACATATGAATTAGGAGGAGAAGGACACTAAGCCCCTCAAGCCGGCTCTATTTTTTATTAAAGTTGTTCCTGATTTGAATATTCCACATCCCTACCTCCCTTCAGTGACTATTCTCCCCTTGATTATTCAGAAACTTCTTAACCTCTCCATTAAAACATATTCGAAGAATCTACTTCCACCCCCTTTTAAAGAAGAATGCTCTAAAGACAGGGGAACCTCCATATGAAAAGTAATTCTCATCTCTAATGTTTTACCCATGCGGCTGGCAGCTTGGTCAAGTAGCTGGCTTTCTAGGGAATGTCTTTGAGGAGGAGTGAGCGAGGCAGAGAAACAGCTATGTTAATGCGGTGGATTGCCGCATCTTGGAGCCCAGCAGCTGAGACACGGACCCCAGAGGTGCCTGGAAGGGGATTTAGGATGTATAAGAAGGAAGAACGCAGAGATCTTGAGTATTGTAGGGCTGGAGGAGAGCAGAAATCATGGAGGAGTCAGTCTCCCACTATTTGACTTCTGTAGGCTCCTCCATAAAACTGTGCCAGTCCAGAGAGGCAGCTCAACATCATTTTCTCCAGGGTAACTAGGGATGGGCAATAAATGCTGGCCCAGCCAGAGACACCCACATCCCACAAATGAATTTTTAAAAAAACACTCTCATTGGTTTGCAGCTCAGAATTCTTGAAGGCGTTGGGCAGCTTGCACGGGGCCTGTGTAAAAGACCTGTCTGCGTACATAGATCCCTGAAAGTGCTGTTAAGAAGGCTTACGGTGTGTTAGGTTTTATTGGTAAAGGGATTGAGTTCCGGAGCTGTGATGTCATGCTGCAACTGTATAAAACGCTAGTGCGGCCTCACTTGGAATATTGCGTGCAGTTCTGGTCGCCCCATTACAGGAAGGATGTGGAAGCATTGGAAAAGGTGCAGAGGAGATTTACCAGGATGTTGCCTGGTCTGGAGCGCAGCCCCTATGAAGAAAGGCTGAGGGACTTGGGTCTGTTCTCATTGGAGAGAAGGAGGCTAAGAGGGGATTTAATAGAGACATACAAGATGATCAGAGGATTAGATAGGGTGGACAGTGAGAGTCTTTTTCCGAGGATGATGACTTCAGCTTGTACAAGGGGGCATAGCTACAAATTGAGGGGTGATAGATTTAAGACAGATGTCAGAGGCAGGTTCTTTACTCAGAGAGTGGTAAGGGCGTGGAACACCCTGCCTGCCAATGTAGTTAACTCAGCCACATTAGGGGCATTTAAACAGTCGTGGATAAGCATATGGATAATGATGGGATAGTGTAGGGGGAGGGGCTTAGATTAGTTCACAGGCCAGCGCAACATGGAGGGCCGAAGGGCCTGTTCTGCGCTGTATTATTCTATGTTCTATGTTCAAAATCCATCTTAGTGCTGGAAAGACAACCATTGTCAATGACACTCATATCCCAAGTACAAGCAAGACCTTTTAGAACATGATTTTGAGGGATGCAAACAAAAGAAATCTCCATTTAGTCGAGGTGTTTACTTCAAATGTTATTCAAGCAAAATGTTTTTTAATTGGAAAACTCATGGATGTCAAATGGTCCAATCCTTTCCCATCACATTTTCCTGAGTCAGGCGATGATCTCTTTTTCCTGTGTTTTGTCCGGCTTTCATTGTGGTTGGGATAGAGGAGCTAATTGACTCTCAGACCTTGTCAGCAGGCACAGATTAAAGTAGCCTTTTGAAAAAAATCAAGCATGATTATTTTGCAAGGGTTTGCCATTTTTGTCAATTTTGTTTCATTTTTAAAAAGGTTTGAGGCTTTTTGAGCACCACGTACAAGCACGTACCTCGAGGAGAAAATCGAGGATCCAGTCAGTTGACATCCTTCTCTTTCGTTGTATAAATTGTCATTCCCTTTATGAAGTTTAGCTTCTTGTACTCCAGCTCTGATGAACGCAAACCAAAAGGTTTCAATTATGTGTCTCATTTTAGCCATGTTAAAGAATAGGAAGTTGTACAGCCTGGAGAAAATGATGTAATTAAAGCGAGGGTGCTGGTGGAAGGCTGTTTTGCGGACTAGGCCCTGCCACTTTCGTTTGTCATTGATATAAAATAATTGAGATGAGAAGATAGAAGAGTAAGTTTGCGAATGACACCAAAACTGGTGATATAATGGAGAGTGAAGAAGGTGCTCTAAGATTCCAGAGAGACCTTGATTGGGTCAATGGGCTGAGAGGTCGCAGATGGAGTTTAATTTGGATAAATGTGAGGCATTACATTTTGGTACAAATGAGGGCAGGGTGGTGTTGTAGAACATCGGGATTCAGGTACATAATTCTTTGAAGTTTGCGTTACATATAGACAGGATGGTTCAGAAGGCATTTAGCACACTTGTCTTCATTGCTCAGACCTTCTGAGGATAGGACAGGACATTGGCGAGGCCCCTTTTGGAGCACTGTGTCCAGCTCTGGTCTCCTCCTGTTATAGGAAGGATATCTTTAAGCTGAAGACGGTTCAGAAAAGATTGACGAGGATGTTGCCCAGAATGGAAGATTTGAGTTATAGGGAGGGGCTGGATGGGCCGGGACTTCTCTCACTGAAGCATAGGAAGTTTTTAAGATCATGAAGGGTATAGATAAGGGTGAATGGTAGGTCTCTTTTCCCTAGGGTGGGGGAATTTTAAGACTTGGGGACATATTTTTAAGGTGAAAGGAGAAAGATTTAAAAAAGAACGTGAGGGACAACTTTTCCACACAGAGTGGTTCAGAAGAAGTGTTGGATGTGAGTACAGTTACAACTTCTAAAAGATATTTGGATAAGTACATGATTCAGAAAGGTTTGGAGGGATATGGGCCAGGAGCAGGCAGGCGTGACTAGTTCAGTTTGGGGATTATGGTCGGCACGGTCTGGTTGGGCCGAAGGGCCTGTTTCCGTGCTGAGTGACTCTATGACACTGGCAACAGTAGAATACTAGCCTCGCCACTGAGTGAGTAATTCAGAGTCCTCGGGCCGATGACCGAGGCACAATATCAAATCCCACAGAAGGAATGAAGGGTCACGGGGAGAGTGCAGGGAAGTGGTGTTGAAATGCCCATCAGCCATGATTTAAATGGCAGAGTGGACTTGCTGAGCCGAATGGCCTTACTTCCACTCCTATGTCTTACGGTCTTATGGTAGCTGGGATAATTTAAATTTAACTACTTATTCTAAATTTATTTAGAAATTATAAAATGCTAATATTGGTAATGGTAACCAAAAAGACACCAGGTCACTGTAAAAAGCCATCTGGTCATGTCATGTTTTTGAGAGAAGGAAGTCTGCATTCCTAATCTGGCCTACATGCAACTCTGGCCATGCAACATTTACTGTTGACTGATAACTGCCCTCTGAAATTTCCCAATAACCACTCAGTTTTTCGCACTGCTGCCTCGCAGCGCCAGGGACCCGGGTTTGATTCCACCCTCGGGCGACTGTCTGTGTGGAGTTTGCACATTCTCCCTGTGTCTGCGTGGGTTTCCTCCCACAGTCCCAAGCTGTGCAGGTCAGGGTGGATTGGCCGGGCTAAATTGCCCGTAGGGATGTGTAGATTAGGTGGGTGGGATGCTCTGAGGGTCGGGATGGGTTTGTTGGGCCGAAGGGCCTGTTTCCACACTGTAGGGATTCTATTCTGTCTATTAAAGAAATCGCTTGCTGAGCAAGTGGCTCACCGAGGGCAATTAGCAATGAACAATTAATGTTTCTAATACTTAAGTGTTTTGGAGAGTCCTGGGCAGCCCGTGTACGTCAGTGAGCACTGGGACAGTGGGTGACCTGCACTCGGTGCGAGTGAGTGGCAGATTTTTGGATGAGTTCAGGTTTGTGGGGGGTGGAGGACAGGAGCTTGGCCAGTCCTTCTTGCAACATCCCCATCGTGTGAATATATCAGAAAAAGACCAAATGGACATGTTCCAGTGCTGTCAGTGCTCTGTAATTATCTAAATGCAATTGCATGCGTTTTTGTAAACAGCAGAATCTCTGCCTTTTTTTCTGTAACATTGTAGAATTCCTTATCCAGGCTCTGATACAGTCAGCCTCCCTTATGGAACAGATTGTTACTTCGCTTGTTCGCTTTACTTTGTGTTCTCAAACTTTACTTTCTTGGTAATTGTTATCTCTCTTTAAAAAGTGTTTAATATTTGTGAAGCCAAGATACTAAGATTCTTTGCTATTACTGATCCAAGGCTGTAAAATGGAACTCAGATACAGCTGAGTCATCATCTAATCAAAAGGTGAAATTGATTCCACAAGCTTTCATTCTCTACTGTTTTCCTGACCCTCTGATTCACTTCCACAGTACGGGATAAGATTCCTCATTTCAGGAGCTCATCAGAGCTGATCTTGACTTTATCTCCTGGCCATCCTCCCATCTTCCACCCTCCTGAAACCTGAGCTCATCTGAAAATCTGCACTCTCTCACATAGAGTGCACATCCACATGCTCACCAAGCTCTGTTGGCTGCTAGCCCAAAAGAGGCATATTGGATTGGAAATATTTACTCTCTTTTCACAGATACTACCAGATCTGTTACGCTTATCCAACATTTCCTGTTTTTATTACAGATATCCGGCGTTCACAGTACTTTGCTTTTATGTTGCTATATAAATGCAGATTGTTATTGGTATGTTGACATAGACTGAGTCATCTGGAGACTGATAATCCGGTGGCTAGGTGTAAGCATTTGAGTGGTATCTCTGGCAGACTGTCAGAGGCTTGTAAAACTGAAATGACCGAGGGTGTAAGATAAGAAGGAGTAGAGCTGGATGGACACAGCAGGCCAGTCAGCATCTCAGGAGCACAAAAGCTGACGGTTCGGGTTGGGACCCTTCTTCAGAAATGGGGGAGGGGAAGGGGATTCTGAAATAAATAGGGAGACAGGGAGAGGCCAAGAGTGCGTTGACTTTCTCCTGTTTTTGATCAATGGCTTTGTTGTGCTCAGAAGAAAAGTTTAGAGGAGATTTGACAGAAGTCGTACAGTCGTAGAGTCAGAGAGATCTACGTGATAGAGAAAGGTCCCTTCAGCCTATCACATCTGTACTGGTTAAAAATGACCATCTAACTATTCTGATCCCATTTCCCAGCACTCGGGCTTGAGTATGCATATCTAAATATTTTCTAGGTGTGATGAGGGTTTCTGCCTCTCTCATTCTTACAGGCAGTGAGTTTCAGATTCCCCACCATCCTCTGTATGGAAAAAGTTCTTCCTTACACCCTCACTGAAGCCCCTGCCCCTTACTTTAAATTTACGTCCCTCGGGTCATTGATCTCTCCACCAAAGGGACAAGTTTATTCCTATGGTCTGGGTGGGATGCTTCAAGGGGCGGTGTGGACTTGTTAGGCCGAAGGGCCTGTTTTCCACACCATAGGGAATCGAATCTAATCGAATCTATCCTGGTTATGCATCTCATCATTTTATACATTTCAGCGTTGTCTCCACTCAGTGGAAACAACCCCTGTCCAATCTCTTTCCATAAACATGCCAGCCCAGGACAGGCCTGGTTAGAAGAATTGGAGTTTCTTGTGATTGAAGACCCAAAATTTTAAGAGATTTGAATGTAGCTGACGTTCGAATGAACACTAGTTTTTTTCAGCAATCAATGACAGTTTATTTGCACCATTACTGAGACCAGCATTTATTAATCAAATTTAAAATCAACCAGCCACTCATGTTGGGCCTGGAACTCACGTCCTCAAAGCATTTGCCTGTATCTCTGGGTTACGAGCCCAACAACATTACCACAGCGTTCTCCGTCGCCGGCTTGTTCTAATTGAATTTGTCCTAATGCCCACAACGACAACGTACATTTACATAGAGCCTTTTAACATGTGAAATATCTTAAGGCCCTTTAGAGGCGAGTTATCAAACACCGGACATACATTGTTATGTAAGACATACCTGGGCAGGTGAAGCAAAGTTTGCACAATTGAGTGGGGGTTTTGATGAGCATCTTAAACAGGGACAGGGAAGAGTTTAGGAGTACATTCTGGAACTTAGGAGCCAGATGGTTGAAACCATCATCACTAAGGGAGGAACCAAGGAATTGGCAAAGGGCCAGAATTTGAAAACCCAAGTGGCTCAAGTTTAAAATTCCCATCTTTGTGTTTGAATTCCTTTTTGGACGTCCCCCCCGCCCCGTCTCAGTGACCACCACTAGCCCTACAACCCTCTGCCCTTCTTACAGAATCACGAACTAAGGCAGTGCAAAAGGAGGCCGTTCAGCCCAACGAACCTGATATGCTCAGGAGCATTCCATCCTCTGTATTTCCTGCATTTTGTTTTCTCTAACAAGTGTTTATCCAGTCCGTTTTGAAGGTTTAACTAAAGCTGTATCCATCACCAGTGGGGGTTTTGATGAGCATCTTAAACAGGGACAGGGAAGAGTTTAGGAGTACATTCTGGAACTTAGGAGCCAGATGGTTGAAACCATCATCACTAAGGGAGGAACCAAGGAATTGGCAAAGGGCCAGAATTTGAAAACCCAAGTAGCTCAAGTTTAAAATTCCCATCTTTGTGTTTGAATTCCTTTTTGGACGTCCCCCCCGCCCCGTCTCAGTGACCACCACTAGCCCTACAACCCTCTGCCCTTCTTACAGAATCACGAACTAAGGCAGTGCAAAAGGAGGCCGTTCAGCCCAACGAACCTGATATGCTCAGGAGCATTCCATCCTCTGTATTTCCTGCATTTTGTTTTCTCTAACAAGTGTTTATCCAGTCCGTTTTGAAGGTTTAACTAAAGCTGTATCCATCACCAGTGGGGGTTTTGATGAGCATCTTAAACAGGGACAGGGAAGAGTTTAGGAGTACATTCTGGAACTTAGGAGCCAGATGGTTGAAACCATCATCACTAAGGGAGGAACCAAGGAATTGGCAAAGGGCCAGAATTTGAAAACCCAAGTAGCTCAAGTTTAAAATTCCCATCTTTGTGTTTGAATTCCTTTTTGGACGTCCCCCCCGCCCCGTCTCAGTGACCACCACTAGCCCTACAACCCTCTGCCCTTCTTACAGAATCACGAACTAAGGCAGTGCAAAAGGAGGCCGTTCAGCCCAACGAACCTGATATGCTCAGGAGCATTCCATCCTCTGTATTTCCTGCATTTTGTTTTCTCTAACAAGTGTTTATCCAGTCCGTTTTGAAGGTTTAACTAAAGCTGTATCATCACCCTATAGGCTTCGACTGAAACTGTATCTAACGCTCTATAGGCTTCGACTAAAACTGTATCCATCACCCTATAGGCTTCGACTGAAACTCTATCCATCACCCTATAGGCTTCGACTGAAACTGTATCTAACACTGTATAGGCTTCGACTAAAACTGTATCCATCACCCTATAGGCTTCAACTGAAACTGTATCCATCACCCTATAGGCTTCGACTGAAACTGTATCTAACACTGTATAGGCTTCAACCAAAACTGTATCCATCACCCTATAGGCTTCGACTGAAACCATATCTATCACTGTATAGGCTTCAACCAAAACTGTGTCTATCACCCTATAGGCTTCAACTGAAACTGTACCCATTACCCCATAGGCTTCGACTAAAACTGTACCCATTACCCTGTCAGAGAGTGCATTCCAATCACTTGTTTCTTCCTAAAATGTTTCTCCTCATGCCAGATCTGGTGTTTTTACCACTCGCTGTAAATCCGTACGCTCAGGAATATTGACCCTTTGGTCACTGGCCAGAGCATTATCCTTTCTAAAGCCTTTGTGATTTTGAACGGCCCTGCCAAATCTCCCCTCAGCTTTCAGCCAGCAGCCTGGCTTCTTCTTCCTCTCCATGTACTCCCTCGTCCTTGCGGCCCATTCTAGTAAATTTCTTCTGAACCTTCTCTAAAAATTTAGCTCCTTCTTAAAATGTGGTGCTAGGAATTGGACCTGGTGCTTCCAGCCATTGCACTGAAGCCAGGGCGTGTCTCAGTGCATATTTGTGTAGTTCATGATGTCTCACTTGTATCTTGAACCCTCCTTCATAAAACAGTTGAAATTGAGAATGTCACTTTGGAGGCCAATGGTCCAATTTTGGTCCAAAGGAGCGGATGTCCTTAAAGCCTGACTTTATTTCCTTTCTGCCTGGGAATAGATAATACAGTCGCTATAGCGAGACTGTCACAGGCAGCCTGCTTTCAGAATCACAGCAGCATACTGTTTGCCATCTTTCATTAAATGCCAGCAATTGTACTCTCAGAATCACAGCTCTCAAGATTTGGTTGAAACTGCAAATGCAGCCAGCTCATGGTGCAGAGCGAAGATTACAGTCTGTGCTTGGCAAAAGGTGTCCTTTCTCCATCTCAGTAGCCAGGCCATGCGTTTCATCCATCTTCTTCAGCTCAATCTACATTAAGCACCACAGCCCAACAATCCTGTGGGGAAATTAACTATCCTCCCAGTGTAATCCCAGCAGGATAACAAGGTGTGGAGCTGGATGAACACAGCAGGCCAAGCAGCATCTTGGGAGCACAAAAGCTGACGTTTTGGTTTCCGATGAAGGGTGTAGACCTGAAACGTCAGCTTTCCTGCTCCTAAGATGCTGCTTGTCCTGCTGTGTTCATCCAGCTCTACACCTTATTATCTGCGATTCTCCAGCATCTGCAGTTCCTACTGTGCCTAATCCCAGCAGGAGACTGCAAGGGACACTCAGGGACTGGTGAGTAGTACTGAGGAGGTGGGGAAACTGCAGAAAGATTTAGACAGTTTAGGAGAGTGGTCCAGGAAATGGCTGATGAAATTCAATGTGAGTAAATGTGAGGTTTTGCACTTTGGAAAAAAGAATACAGGCATGGACTATTTTCTAAACGGTGAGAAAATTCGCAAAGCTGAAGTACAAAGGGATCTGGGAGTGTTGGTCCAGGATTCTCTAAAGGTTAGCTTGCAGGTAGAGTCTGTAATTAAGAAAGCAAATGTAATGTTGTCATTTATCTCGAGGGTAGGAATATAAAAGTAGCGATGTGCTTCTGAGGCTTTGTAAAGCTCTAGTTAGGCTCCATTTAGAATACTGTGTCCAATTTTGGGCCCCACACCTCAGGAAGGACATACTAGCCCTGGAGCGTGTCCAGCAGAGATTCACACGGATGGTCCCTGGAATGGTAGGTTTAACGTATGATGAACAGCTAAGGATCCTGGGATTGTACTCATTAGAGTTTAGAAGGTTGAGGGGAGATCTAATAGAAACTTACAAGATAATGTATGGTTTAGAAGGGGTGGACACTAGGAAGTTGTTTCCATTAGGCGGGGAGACTAGGACCCGCAGGCACAGCCTTAGAATTAGAGGGGGTAAATTTAAAACCGAAATGAGATGACATTTCTTCAGCCAGAGAGTGGTGGGCTTGTGGAATTCATTGCCACGGAGTGCGGTGGAGGCCGGGACGTTGGTTGCCTTCAAGGCAGAGATCAACAAATTCTTGATCTCAAAAGGAATCAAGGGCTACGGGGAGAGTGCAGGGGAGTGGTGTTGAAATGCCCATCAGCCATGATTTAAATGGCGGAGTGGACTTGATGGGCTGAACGGCTTTACTTCCACTCCTATGTCTTATGGTCTTATGGAAACAGTGTAATTTTGGAAACATTGTGAAGTGGCCATCTTTAACTTTGCAGCTCCCCTGAGGTCACTCACTGGAAATTTGACAAGCATTCTTGCAGTGTGTAGAGATAAGAGTTTGCTGATTTTGTGTGGAATTATATGGGATCTTCTAGCACAGCAGCAGACCACTTGGGTCACAGCTGGACGTTGCTGGTTTACACTCCAAACCTGCCCGCTTCCAGTTTAATTCTTCTATCCCCATTGACACCTTTGAGGCAAACTGTATTGTGGGTAATGTCATGATGTGGGTCATGCAGAGGCCCAGGCTAATGCTGTGGGAAGCTGATTCTAACCCCACCATTGGCAGTTAGAAAGGACATTTGCTGTCTGCACCCAGTCTAAAGACAGAAGTCACATGACATCAGGTTCACTTCAACATCCAACAGGTTCACTTGAAATCACAAGCTTTCACAGCACTGCTCCTTCATCAGGTGAAGTCCTGGTCTGACCTACAAGCAACTCCAGACCCACAGCAATGGGGATGGCTCAGAAATGACTTCGCAAGCCACTCAGTTGTCTCAAAGAAATTAAGTTGGGAGGCCCTATCTTATTACCCCGACTCACCACCACCTTCTCAGTTCATGAACACTGACCCAGGCAGCAAAACCCTACATCCTGTGAAATGAATAAATGAGAATGATTGATTTGACACGGTGGCTCAGTGGTTAACATCGCTGCCTCACAGCACCAGAGACCTGGGTTCGATCCCACCCTCGGGCGACTGCCTGTGTGAATTTTGCACGTTCTCCTGGTGTCTGTGTGGGGCCTCCCCGCATTGCTTCAGTTTCCTCCCACTGGTTAGGGTGGATTGGCCATGGTGTGGCGTGCAGGCTAGGTGGATTCACCACCGAAAAAATGTAGGGATAGGATATGGCTGTGGGCCTGGGTGGGATGCCTTCAGAGCGTTGTTATGGATTTGACGGGCTGAATGGCCTGCCCCCACACTGTCGGGATTCTACACCATGACAGTGTGAGATTGTAAACACCTGCTGCCTTGCTCCTTTTAGCTGATGGAGGTTTCAGATTGGTAGATGCTACTGATCAGCCATGTTGAGGAGAGGGAATGTTTAGATGGCAGATAAACTGCCAATAATTGGGCAGTTTTATCCTGGATGATGTCAAGCTTTTTAATGTTGCTGGAACTGCATTCATCCAGACAAACAGGGAGTATTCCATCGAAACAATCGGAGTTGAAATGCCCATCAGCCATGATTAAGTGGCGGAGTGGACTCGATGGGCCGAATGGCCTCACTTCCATTCCTATGTCTTATGGTCTTGTGGAAGCCTATAAGATTCTTAGAGGACTTGATAGGGTTGATGCAGAAACGTTGCTTCCCCTTGTGGGAGGGTCTAGGACCAGAAGGCATCGTCTCAGACTAAGGGCTGCTCCAGTGAAGGCAGAAATGAAGATTTCTTCTCTCTGATGTGAGTGAATCTATGAATTCTTTACTGCAGCGGACCATAGAGACTGGGTCATTCAGAATACTAAAGGCTGAGACAGACAGAATTTTAATCAGCAAAGGAATTGAGAGTTATGGAGGAAAGGCAGGAAAGTGGAGTTGAAGATTCTCAGATCAGCCATGATCTCATTGAGTAGCAGAGCAATCTCAAGCTGAATGGCTTATTTCTGCTCTGACACCTCATGGTCTTTTCACAATCCTGACTTGTGCCTTATCGATGGTGAACAGCTGAGTAGAAATGCGTGGGGAATTTTGAAGCATATTAATATTGGCTCACACAACCACCTCCAATGTATAGTAACTCTCCTGGCTGAAACCTTACTTACCCCAAGTCCTATTCAGCCATCGTATTGGCATATTGGCTTCCTTTCTGAGCACACTGATTTAAAACTTCTCCTCCCTATGTTCAAATTCCTCCATTCTCACCCATCCCTGTCTCTGTGACTTCCTAAACCTTCCGAGAACCTTCGGTTTCCGCTCTCTCGGGCATCCTCTGCTGTCTCTGCTCCTTCGCCAGCTGCTTTTCTTTTTGTTGTGATCATCCTAAACGTTGGAATTTCTTCCTCAGACTTGTCCACATCTCCATCTCCCTCAACACCATCCTGTAAACCTCTGAGCAAATTCCAAATATTGCCCACTTTAGGGCTCAGTGACAGCATTTGATCCCAGTGCACCTGTGAAGCATCTGAGGATATGTTGGCTGTGTTAGAGGTGCCATATAAATGCAAGCTGTTGTTGGTTAACTGTGGCCAAATCAAAATACTTGAGCCTTCCATCACTATGCGCTGGTGTGCCCCCGTTGTGTGAGTGTCATCTGACACCTTCATTTCTGATTTATGATCAGTCTTCCCTCCCCGATTTACAGAAAATAGGGCCTGGAGGTCCTTCCTGTCCATTCTGCAATTCAATATGAACATGGCTGATCATCCGACTCAGGCCCCTGCTCCTGCTTTCTCCCTGTACCCTCTAATCCCTTTAACCCCAAGAACTGTGTTGAACTCCTTCTTGAAAACATCCAATGTTTTGGCTTCAACCACTTTCTGTGATGGAAAATTCCATGCTCTCTGGGTGACAAAATCTCTCTTCATTTCAGTCCTAAATAACCTAACTCATATCCTCAAACTGTGACCCTGGATTCTGGACTCCCTGGTCACTGGGAACATCTGCATTTACCCTGTGTGGCCCTGTTAGAGTTGTATAGATTAGCTTCCCTACAGTGTGGAAACAGGCCCTTCGGCCCAACAAGTCCACACCACCCTTTGGAGCATCCCACCCGAACCCATCCCCCTGTAACCCACACACCCCTGAGCACTACAGGCAATTTAGCACGGCCAATCCACCTAACCTGCACATCTTTGGACTGTGGGAGGAAACTGGAGCACCCGGAGGAATCCCATGCAGACACGGGGAGAATGTGCAAACTCCGCACAGATAGTCGCCCAAGGCTGGAATCGAACCCGGGTCCCTGGTGCCGCCCATAGGTTTCTATGGGATTCCCCCTTCATTCTTCCAAACTCCAGTGAATATAATCGTAACTGATCCAGCCCGTCTCCATGTGTCAGTCCTGCCATTCCGGGAATCAGTTCCTGGCTTTCAGCTGAATTTACCGCACTGTGCTGCGCTCAGTACTGTGACTAATGCATTTTGATCTCTGCAATCCTTCCCTTGTGAAAGCCAAAACATAAAGATTCTCTTTCAGTCTGCCCGCTGACCTGAATTAACCTCAACATCAGATGCCTAAATGCATCTGCCAGCTCCGGCATGTTTCACTTTCTGGATGATGCACTAAGCAGGAGAAAAATTACTGGGCCTCAAAACAGGCAGGTGTTTTATAAAGGGATAATGGGAACTGCAGATGCTGGAGAATCCGAGATAATAAAGTGTGGAGCTGGATGAACGCAGCAGCATCTCAGGAGCACAAAAGCTGACGTTTTGGGCCTAGACCCTTCATCACCTCTCTGATGAAGGGTCTAGCCCCGAAACATCAGCTTTTGTGCTCCTGAGATGCTGCTTGGCCTGCTGTGTTCATCCAGGTGTTTTATAAACACTTTTCTTCAAAAACGTATCCTTGTTAATTGCATATTGCTCGATTCATGATCGAGTGTCGTCCAGTTGAAGGATTGAAAGTCTGTTCACTTCCCATTGTCCAAGGGCAGGCGGGACATGACTAGGAAGGCCAGGTTGTGGGGACAGTGTAGGTTACATTATGATTAAACGTCCAGGAATTTCCCTGGAAATTGGCAACTCTGAATTATTACTGTACGCGTAAAGATGACATCGCTCGTCAAGACTGTAAGCCCAGGATAATATTGTGGTCTCTTGCTGTTCTCTGTGCAACATAGAACATAGAACATAGAACATTACAGCACAGTACAGGCCCTTCGGCCCTCGATGTTGTGCCGACCTGTCATACCGATCTCAAGCCCATCTAACCTACACTATTCCATGTACGTCCATATGCTTATCCAATGACGACTTAAATGTACCTAAAGTTGGTGAATCTAATACCGTTGCAGGCAAAGTGTTCCATTCCCTTACTACTCTCTGAGTAAAGGAACTACCTCTGACATCTGTCCTATATCTTTCATCCCTCAATTTAAAGCTATGCCCCCTCGTGCTCGCCATCACCATCCTAGGAAAAAGGCTCTCCCTATCCACCCTATCTAACCCTCTGATTATCTTACATGTTTCAATTAAGTCACCTCTCAACCTTCTTCTCTCTAACGAAAACAGCCTCAAGTCCCTCAGCCTTTCCTCATAAGACCTTCCCTCCATATGAGGCAACATCCTAGTAAATCTCCTCTGCACCCTTTCCAAAGCTTCCACATCCTTCTTATAATGCGGTGACCAGAACTGTACGCAATACTCCAAGTGCGGCCGCACCAGAGTTTTGTACAGCTTCACCATAACCTCTTGGTTCCGGAACTCGATCCCTCTGTTAATAAAAGCTAAAACACTGTATGCCTTCTTAACAGCCCTGTCAACCTGGGTTGCAACTTTCAAGGATCTGTGTACATGGACACCGAGATCTCTCTGCTCATCTACACTACTAAGAATCTTACCATTAGCCCAGTACTTTGCCTTCCGGTTACTCCTAACAAAAGTTAACAAGCCAGCAATAATATATTGTCACCTCTCTGGGCCTCAGTTGGATGAATGATTAAGAGGGTTTTCAGGCCCTGAAGCGGTTTGATTCACTGTTTCTTTCAGATGGAAAGCCAAGATACCAGCATGAGCCAAAGATCAGCGGCAAAGAGGAAGTTCCTGTGGCGAGTCAGACAGAAATGGAAACTGTTGGGTTTGTTTGAGATCGATCGCGATCACGAATTTTACGAATTTACCTGCATGCTGAAGGAAGGACTCACATCCGCTGTTCAAGTCTCCCTCGACAATCCACATATGGTAAGGTCAAGCGGTGTGCCAATCAGCCCCATCCTGTAACGCAGTGAGTGAAGATGTATGATAGTCATCTATTTCACACCAAATAAAGTCTGTCGGGGAGGTGATGGCCTGGCAGTGTTATCACTGGAATGTTAATCCAGAGACCCAGATTCGAATCCTGCCAAGGCAGATGGTGGAATTTGAATTCAATAAATATCTGGAACTAAGAGGGTGTCACTGGCCAGGCTGCATTTATTGCCCCATCCCTAATTGCCCAAAGGGTAGTTAAGAGTCAACCACATTGCTGTGGGTCTGGAGTCACATGTAAGGATGGCAGTTTCCTTCCCTAAAGGGCATTAGTGAACCAGATGGGTTTTTCCTGACAATTGGCCATGGATTCATGGTCATTAAACCCTTAATCTCTTACTTTTTATTGAACTCAATCTCACCATCTGCCGTGGTTCGATTCGAACCTGGGTCCCCAGAACATTACTTGGGTCTCTGGATTAATTGTCTAGTGATTATATCACAGAATTTATTTCGCTGTCAAACAAAAGGGTAGCAAGGTGTTTGTACACTGCTGCCTCTCAGCACCAGGGACCTGGGTTCGATTCCAGCCTCGTCTGTGTGGAGTTTGCACATTCTCCCCGTGTCTGCGCAGGTTTCCTCTGGTGCTTCAAGACCCATTCATCAGTCTGGTTTCTAAGTGTGACCGAGATGAATAGGAATTTCTTCAGCCAGACGGTGACTAATCTGTGGAACTCTTTGCTGCAGGAGGCTGTGGAGGCGAGGCATATTTAAGATAGAGGAAGATTGGCTCTTGATCAGTAAGGGGATCAAGGGTTACAGGGGGTAGGCAGGGAAATTGGGTTGAGAAACGTATCAGCTATGATCGAATGGCAGAGCAGACTCAAGCCAAATGGCCAAATTCTGCTCCTATATCTTATGGTCTTATGGGGAAATTACTGATTATCTCCACTCAGACTGGGACTTGATGTCATTTATTGCAGACAGAACAGAACAGTCCTTTCTCAGTTCGAATCTCAAATGCAACTCTCAGGGACTGCAGGGTTATCTATCCAGCAACATCCTGCACTGCCCAGAAATTAAAGATTAATTTCCTCTGACAGTATTACCAGTAATCCTGTTGAAACATTATGAGCAGCATTGTTTTTTAAAAATCTTCCCTTCCATGCTCTGTGAATTATCTTCAATTTGTTACCTGTGGAAGTTTAGAGACAGGAGGGAAGTCCATTTGACTAGCAAACCAAAATCATCTGAGTGCCGAAGGGAGATGCAGCTCATTTCTGATATCAGAGATAGTAGGAACTGCCAATGCTGGAGAATCTGAGATAACAAGGTGTGGAGCTGGATGAACACAGCAGGCCAAGCAGCATCAGAAGAGCAGGAAGGCTGACGTTTCGGGCCTAGACCCTTCTTCAGAAATGGAGGAAGGGAAGAGGGTTCTGAAATAAATAGGGAGAGAGGTGGAGGTGGATAGAAGATGGATAAAGGAGAAGATAGGTGGAGAGGAGATGGACAGGTCAAATAGGCGGGGATGGAGCCAGTAAAGGTAAGTGTAGTTGGGGACGTAGCGAGGGGATAGGTCAGTCCAGGGAGGGCAGGCAGGTCAAGGGGGTGGGATGAGGTTAGTAGGTAGGAAATGGAGGTGGGGCCTGAGGTGGGAAGAGGGGATAGGTGAGAGGAAGAACAGGATAGGGAGGCAGGGACGAGCTGGGCTGGTTTTGGGATGCGGTGGGGGAAGGGGAGACTTTGAAGCTGGTGAAATCCACATTGATACCATTGGGCTGCAGGGTTCCCAGGCGGAATAGGAGTTGCTGTTCCTGAAACCTTCGGGTGGCATCATTGTGGCATCGCAGAAGGCCCAGGATAGACATGTCGTCTAAGGAATGGGAGGAGGAGTGGAAATGGTTCGTGACTGGGAGGTGCAGTTGTTTGTTGCGAACCGAGCGGAGGTGTTCTGCAAAGCGGTCCCCAAGCCTCCGCTTGGTTTCCCCCAATGTAGAGAAAGCCGCACCGGGTACAGTGGATGCAGTATACCACATTGGCAGATGTGCAGGTGAACATCTGCTGATTGGAAAGTCATCTTGGGGCCTGGGATAGGGGTGAGGGAGGAGGTGTGGGGGCAAGTGTAGCACTTCCTGCGGTTGCAGGGGAAAGTGCCGGGTGTGGTGGGGTTGGAGGGGAGTGTGGAGTGGACAAGGGAGTCCCGGAGAGAGTGGTCTCTCCCGAAAGCAGACAGGGGTGGGGATGGAAAAATGTCTTGGGTGGTGGGGTCGGATTGTAGATGGCGGAAGTGTTGGAGGATGATGTGTTGTATCCGGAGGCTGGTGGGTGGTACGTGAGGACGAGGGGGATTCTCTTAGTGGTTGTTATTGCGGGGATGGGGTGTGAGGGATGAGTTGCGGGAAATGTGTGAGACACGGTCGAGGGCTTGGAAGGTGTTGGGTGTAGAAACGTACAAACTGGGAGCAAGGGTAGGGCCACTCAGCCCCTTAAGCCTGTTCTGCCATTCACTATGAGCTTGGCTGATCGTCCATCTCAACACAAACTGCCCCCATTCTTTCTGTACCCGTTGATTCCTTTAATATATAGAAATATATCAAATTTTTTTTGGTTTAGTCAGTGATCCATAGCCATCTGCGGTAGCAAATTTCACAGTTTGGCCACCCTCTGAGTGAAGAAATGTTCCCTACTCTCGGTCCTTTCTCCATAGTTTGAGACGGTGACCCCTCGTTCTAGATTCCCCAACCAAGGGGGGAAACATCCTCCCTGCAACAGGGCACACCAGCTCTATTTGTCTCCAAAAAGCCAATGACAGGGGTGTAGCGCGTGAAGTGGTTGGAGACAGGATGGTCACATGATGGGATTCCTGAAATGTGTCTGGCCAGCAGTGGGAGTGAGGAGATTGGCAACAGGCCAATGACGTGGCAGCTCCATGAACAGATCCATCTGGAGTTTACGAATTCCAGAGAGGTCGTGGGCTTCTTCTTATGGGGGACCTTGCATCCCCTGCACTCATACCAAACCCAGCTCTGTACCAGACAGTCGGTGAGGTCTTGCAGTGATTGAGTTGGTCATCTGCTGATCCAGCAAGTCAATTCATTTTGCATCATGCAACCAATGTTTCACTGGCATAGTTGCAAGAGTGAACATTCCTGTTTATATTTGGTGGAAGCCCAAACGTGTGGAAGTTACTGGAGAGACCCACTGGCTGGGTCTATCAGTCTGAAAACCACCCAAAGGAAGTCCTTCATGAGAAGAGTTTCCAAACAGTCAATGGAAATGTTCACCATTTTTGAAGAAGTGTTCCACACAGATCAATAAAGTGTAGTTACATAGGGAAGTGGGACAAAATTAGGATGTTCTGTTGTCCCACAATAAAAGGGGATATAGTGGACCAGTAGTCAACCCAGAAGCCCAGAGTCAATATGGTGCAGAGCTGGATGAACACAGCAGGCCAGGCAGCATCAGAGGAGCAGGAAAGTCGATGTTTCAGGTCAGGACCCTTCCTCAGGACTGGAGCTGTTGGGACGGAGCTCGGAAATAAATAGAGTGTGGGGTTGTGGGGCTGGGGTAAGGTAGGTGGGATGGTGGTGAGTCAGTGCGGTTTGGAAGTGGTAGGGACTGGCCTGTGGGAGGGATAGGGCAGATAGCTGGGGGAGAAGATGGACAGAGATTGTAGGAACTGCTGATACCGAAGCCTGAGATAAGGAAGTGAGGAGCTGGAGAAACAGAGCAGGCCAAGCAGCATCAGAGGACATGGACAGGTTGAGTCAGGTCAAGGAGGCAGGGATGAGAGGGTGGGTTGGACATGGAATGAGGCCAGGGGTGGGACATTTTAAAACTGGTGAATTTCGTGTTTAGGCCATGGAGCTGTAGGCTCCTGAGGTGGAATATGAGGTGCTGTTCCTTCAGATTGTGCATGAGGTCATTGTGGCACTGGAGTATCTCCGAGATCCAGAAGCCCAGTCTGACTCTCTGGGGCCATGGGTTCAAATTACACCAAGGCAGCTGGTGGAATTTAAATTCAATTCAAAAAGCAAAGAAAAAGGCCCTTCAGCCCATCATACCCACGTCATCATGAAGGACTTGCCTACCTTAGTCCCATTTTCCAGCTATTGGCTCTTAACCTTGTATGCCTGTAGCATTTTAAATATTGATCTAAATATTTGCTTAAGTGCCCTATCTCTACGACCCTTTTAGACAGTAAATTCCAAATACCCACAACCCTGTAGGTGAGAAAAGCCTTCCTTTATTCCCCTCTAAACCTCCCGTCCTTCGTCTTAAATCTATATCCTCTGGTTGTTGATCCCTTGATGAAGGGGAAATATTCCTATCTATCCTATCTATGCCCTTCATAATTTTATGCACTTTGGTCAAGTATACCCTCAGCCTTCTTTGCTTTACAGAAAAAAGCCCCAGCCCATCTCGTCTGTCTTTACAGCTGAATCACTCCAGCCCAGGCAACATCCTGGTAAATCTCTTCCGAACCCTCCCCAGTGCAATCACTTAGTCATTAGAGTCATCAACATACACAACATGGATACAGACCCTTCGGTCCAACTTGTCCATGCTGACCAGATATCCTAGATTAATCTTGTCCCATTTGCCAGCATTTGGCCCTCTAAACCCTTCCTATTCATATCCCCATCCAGATGCCTTATAAATGTTGTAATTATACCAGCCCCCACCACTTCACATCCTTCCAATAGTATGGCAGCCAGGACTGCACACAGAACTCCAGCTGCGGCCTAACTAATATTACATACAGCGTCAACATAACAATTCTGCTCTTGTTTTCAATGCATCGATGAATAAAGGTGACTCCCCCTTCTGTCTTCTTAACTCCAGTGCCCTTCTGATCGATCGTGGTGGCTGAGTACGTCACATTAGCACAGTCTAGCCTTACATTTCCCAGCTTGGTCAATGGCGAGGTGTATTGATTACAGCCTTTCAAATGCCCATATGACCATACGACATAGGAGTGGAAGTATGGCCATTCGGCCTATCGAGTCCACTCCGCCATTTAATCATGGCTGATGGGCATTTCAACTCCACTTCCCTGCACTCTCCCCGTAGCCCTTGATTCCTTGTGAGATCAAGAATTTGTTGATCTCTGCCTTGAAAGCTTTTAATGTCCCGGCCTCCACTGCACTCCGTGGCCCACCACTCTCTGGCTGAAGAAATGTCGTCTCATTTCCGTTTTAAATTTACCCCCTCTGATTCTAAGGCTGTGCCCACGGGTCCTAGTCTCCCTGCCTAACAGAAACAACTTCCCAGCGTCCACCCTTTCTAAAAAGGTTTGTGTTAGGTTAGGTCGACAGAAACAGTTTAGTCTGCTGGAGACCATCAAGAACAAGGCAAGATCAATCAATCATAGAATCCCTACAGTGTGGAAACAGGGCTTTCGGCCCAACAAATCCACACCGACCCTTGGAGCATCCCACCCAGACCCATGTCTCTAATCTACACATCCCTGAACACTACGGGCAACTTAGCACGGCCAGTCCACCTAACCTGCACATCTTTTGACTGTGAGAGGAAACAGATGGGTCTAGTTTGAGAGCCTGAATGTTTAGGAAGGGAAAACCAGGCAGCACCCTTTCACACAGACTCATGGAAATCTGGAATTCACCTCCCCAAAGGACTTTGGGTGGTGTGGTTGGGTTGGGGGTAGGAGGTTGTATCAGTTGACATTTTTAAGATGTAGAGGTGCTGGTGTTGGACTGGGGTGGACAAGGTCAGAAATCACATGACACCAGGCCATAGTCCAACAGGTTTATTTGAAAACACAAGCTTTCAGAGCCTCGCTCCTTCTGAAAGTCTCAGCACTAATAGCTGAAGAAGGAGCGAGTCTCCAAAATTTTGAAGACTAAGATCAATTGATCAATCTCAGCAGCATCTGTGAAGTGAGAAACAGTTAACATTTTAGGTCCAATTTGCCTGCTCTTGTTGTGAAGAATTTTTGCTTTTAATTGATTGATCTTCGTTGGTAGAGGAATAGGGAGCAAACGTGGCAGAATGGGATTGAGGTATAGGTCAACCAGGAGCTGACTGAGTGATAGAACAAGCTAAAGAGACTGAATGGCCTCCTGTTCCAAATCTAGTCACAGTTGCACATTGGTACTTGCAAGGTACAGTTTGAATTTGTCGCGCTCTCTAGTAGTGACCCGATCCTTTTGTTCTGCTAACAGATGACTTATCTCACTGACAATGCCTCATTGGAAATCTGAAATTTGGCCCATTCTCCTTGTTGACAAGAGACTTTTGAATGCCCCAGGGGTTAAAATGCCCTGTTATTACAGCTGTATTTTCTCCTGTGGTTACAATGTTATTATCAACATAATAAAGCCATATAATGTCTTAACACCCCACAGGAATGCATTGGACGTTTCTGAACCAGCTTAAGGCCTGGAGTATTAATCAAGCTGATATTGATAAATAAATATTTGTTGATCACCACATAGTGAGAGGAGGAGGACATTCAGCCCCTCACACCGATTCTGCCCCTCAATTAGATTATGGCTGATTATCACAACTGTCTTTTCCCAGCTTAGTTTCATTATCCATTAATTGCCTCTCCTTATAAAAGCATTTGCATCAAGTGTAGACCAGTTATGGGACTACAACAACTGTAAGACACAGGCTTGGCTTCCCAATGTAAAAGGGGGAGATTTGATCAAGGTGCTCAAAACCATGAGGGTAATTAATCGAGTAATAGAAAGTCTTCCCAGTGACAAGACATAAGGACAAGGAGTAGGCACAGACCATTTTGGCCCAAGCCTATTCTGTCATTCAGCACAACCGTTGTTGATCTCGGGCTTCCCCTTCACCTTCTCTGACTGCTCTCCATATGTCTTGCTTCCCTGAGAGATCAAAGACCTGTCTACCCCCACCTTCAATGTACTCAACAGTGGAGCATCCCCGACCCTGTAGGGTACAGAGATCCATCAGCAGTGACCAGTGGTGTGCCCCAAGGGTCAGTGTTGGCTGTACTGCTTTTAGTCCTTTATATAAATGACTTGGGTGTGAACAGAGGTAAGGTATGGAGATAAAGTTTGCAGATGACACCAAAATCAGCGGTGTAGTGGACAGCGAAGAAGGTTACCTCCGAGCAAAACAGGACCTTGGTCAGATGGGCCAATGGGCCGAGGAGTGGCAGATGGGGTTTAATTTAGGTAAATGTGAGGTGCTGCATTTTGGAAAGGCAAATCTGGGCAGAACTTTTAAACTTAAAGGTAAGGTCCTGGGGAGTGTTGCTGAGCAAAGAGACCTTGGAATGCAGGGTCATCGTTCCTTGAAAGTGGAATCACAGGTGGATAGGATAGTGAAGGAGACATTTGTAACGCTTGCCTTTATTAGTCAGTGCATTGAGTGTAGGAGTTGGGAGGGTCATGTTGTAGCTGTACAGGACAACAGTAAAGATAACACAGTGTGAAGCTGGAGGAACACAGTAGCTCCTCACTGCGTTATTTCTGACTCCAGTTCTTACAATCACTGTACAGGACATTGGTGAGGCCGATTTTGGAATACGGTGCACAGTTCTGGTCTCCCTGCTAGGGGAAGGATGCTGCAAAAGTTGAAAGAATTTATAAAAGATTTACAAGGACATTGCCAGGGTTGGAGGGTTTGAGCTATTCGGGGAGGCTGAATAGGCTGGGGCTATTTTCCCTGGAGCACCAGATACTCAGGGACGCCCTTATGGAGGTTTATATAATCATGAAGAGCATGGATAGAAAATATGTTTACCCCCAGGGCGGGGGAGTCCAAAACTAGAGGGGCATAGGTTTAAGGTCAGAAGGGAAAGATTTAGAAGGGACCTAAAGGGCAACTTTTTCGGGCAGAGAGTGGTCTGTGTGTGGAATGAGCTGCCAGAGGAAGTGGTGGAGGCTGGTACAATTACAGCATTTAACAAGCATCTGGATGGGTTTATGAATAGGAAGGGCTAGAGGGATATGGGCCAAATGCTGGCAAGTGGGAGACAACAAGGTGTGGAGCTGGATGAACCAGGCCAAATCCAGGATATCCAGTGAAGAAAAATGAGTTGGGCCGAAGGGTCTGTTTCCATGCTGTACATCTCAATGACTCTATGACTATAAGCACAGAACATGGATTGGAGGTGATTAGCAATGGACTGAAAGGGAGATGAGGACATTTGATTAAACAGTGAGTTGTTATGATCTTGAGTGTGGTGTCTGTGAGGGTGAAGGAGTCAGTTTCAAAATGACCTTCCAAAGGGAATTGGGTGAATACATGTAGGGAAAAAAATTACAAGCCTACGCAGAAAGGGGTGGGAGAAGAGGAATAATTGGAAAACTCTCCAGGAATTAGCTGGCCTCCAACTTTGTAGTAGTATTCGATGCTTCTAATCTAAAGGTTCCTTCTGGACTTGTCACTGTCACATTGCTCCGTGTGTGTGTGTGTGTGTCTATGTGTGTGTCTATGTGTGAGTGTTTGTGTGTAACTGTGTGTGTGTGTGTGTGTGTGTGTCTGTGTGTCTATGCGTGAGTGAGTGTGTGTCTGTGTGTGTGTGTGTGTGTCTGTGTGTCTGTGTGTGTGTGGGATCTTGCTGTCACAAATTGGTTCCTGCATTTCCTACATTCCAACACTATGGGACATGTTTGACCTTTAACCTTAAAGCTCTTTGTGGCATCCAGAGAAGTGGAAAGGTGTTATATAAATGCAAGTGTTTTTTTTGTACTGGACAGCAGGGTAACATTTGCCTGTTTGTACTTTCTTTTCTTTCTTCTCTTCTTTTGTTCAGGGCATCCTCAGTGACCCGGACTTTGGGGCTGTGCTAACCCAAATACACAAGGTAAGCCTTTCTGCTTCCTCTGTCTGAATTTGGGAAGAGCTATGCAGATAGGAGCAATCAATCTTTGGAGAACCAGTAGGACATTCATTCAGGATTGTCTCTGCACCTAGATAACAAAGTGTGGAGCTGGATGAACACAGCAGGCCAAGCAGCATCTCAGGAGCCAAAAACTGACATTTCAGGCCTGGACCCTTCAACAGACCCTCCATCTGATGAAGGGTCTAGGCCTGAAACGTCAGCTTTTGTGCTCCTGAGATGCTGCTTGGCCTGCTGTGTTCATCCAGCTCCACACTTTGTTATCTCTGGGTCCAGGCCTGAAATGTCAGCTTTTGGCTCCTGAGATGCTGCTTGGCCTGCTGTGTTCATCCAGCTCCACACTTTGTTATCTTGGATTCTCCAGCATCTGCAGTTCCCATTATGTCTTGTCTCTGCACCTAAGTTCTTCTTATGAGAATGTTAGAAGATTCTTCCTTAATGAGTAGGGTCCTTTCCTACAGCCCCCTTTTTCCTGAGGAGATCATTGCTAATCACACTTTGTGTTTCAATGCATTTGTCTATGAGCTAGTAATGTAATTCCTTCTTCCTGAATTCTGTGCCTGAATGTAGATCTGACCCACAGCGCCCTGGCCTCTCCCAGGGTAGCGGGAAGAGGCAGGTCCCGAAACAAGCCCAAATGGAGATCAAACTCCATCTGTCAGCCCTGAAGAGATCTACACCAGCCTTCCACCCAACTGAGCTAGACCCACCACAGTCAGCAGACCGTTTTACCTGCAGCTTGTAGCCTAGAGCTCTGGGCCACTGCGGTAGAAGGTCCACTTTCTTCCCATCACAACTTACTGGGAATCTCAAGATAATACAATGTGAGGCTGGATGAACACAGCAGGCCAAGCAGCATCTCAGGAGCACAAAAGCTGACGTTTCGGGCCTAGACCCTTCATCAGAGAGGGGGATGGGGAGAGGGAACTGGAATAAATAGGGAGAGAGGGGGAGGCGGACCGAAGATGGAGAGTAAAGAAGATAGGTGGAGAGAGTGTAGGTGGGGAGGTAGGGAGGGGATAGGTCAGTCCAGGGAAGACGGACAGGTCAAGGAGGTGGGATGAGGTTAGTGGGTAGCTGGGGGTGCGGCTTGGGGTGGGAGGAAGGGATGGGTGAGAGTAACACCAGCCACAGTCTTCAGTTGGATGGTCCTACAAGTTTAGAAGCTGCCACCTTTTAGCTATGTTATGAATGCACCTTCTGTGTCTCTCAAACCCTGGAGTGGGACTCAAAGCCAGATGATGCAAGTTATTGATTGTGCAATGTTGAGGTTTTGCTGTTTTCAGCGCAATGCTGAATTAATGAAGGGAGGAAGTAATTTAAGGCTGTCTCACAAGAGATGTTTAATGTTGTCCTCGTGTTAAGAAACTCAGATTGTCTGCCTGTTTTCTATCACAGGGTTTTGAGATGAAGACATTTGCAGGGCCTGTGTTTGCAAAGTTCCGGTCCATGCTGGGCATGAATGAGACAGAATACCAGCAGTCCCTCAGTTCCGAAGGATTCTACCTTCAGTTCATTAGCAACTCCAAGAGCAAAGCCAACTTTTTCCTTACGTGAGTAAGATTGGCATGCGTGGAGAACGGGTATTTGAAGGACCGGAGCGTCCTGAAGCTGTAGCAGAATCGGTAACAAAAGAACCAGATCGCTCCCCGAGCAGAGTGACACGCTCCCCGTGTACAGTGACTCTGTCCCCTCGCACAAGAGACCCTCCTCCCTCACGGAGCCACACACGCCCTTGTGGACTTAATCATTCCACGGGCAGAGTGACTGGCTCCTCTCCCCACCCCTCGGTCCTCATCCCCCCAACCCCATCCATACCCTGGAACCCACCAGCTCTGCACAGAACGGGCCAGCACAGTGGGAAGTGAGCTGCTGATTTCTAAGAGAATTTTGCTAAATTTTCTTAATTAATCTACTTAATTTGTCTTAATTTGACACACTCAGAAATGACAAGAGGATTTTCCTGAAAACTCAGGAGAAGAGAGAGATAAAGTTTCTGCTATCGAACCTGCGGTCCTACATTCAACACATGGAGAAATACCCACATTCACTACTCGTCAAGTTTCTGGGTAAGAGGAGCATCACAGTTTTAATAAAGGAGCTCCCCCCAGGGCCTGAGTTAAAGGCTGTGTTTAATCAAGGGGTAACGACCAGACAAGGTCATCACAGAGTGGGGTATCTCACTTGCAGTATCTCACTCAGAGATAGCAGTAACTGACGATGCAGGAGTCAAAGATAACACAGTGTGGAGCTGGAGGAACACAGCAGGCCAGGCAGCATCAGAGGGGCAGAAACGTCAGCATTTCGGGTTGGGACCCTTCATCAATTCTGATGAAGGTTCCTGACCCAAAACGTCAGCTTTCCTGCTCCTCTGATGCTGCTGGGCCTGCTGTGTTCCTCCAGCTCCACACTGTGTTATCTCTGACTCCTGCATCGTCAGTTACTGCTATCTCTGAGTGACCAGACAAGGTCCATTGTCAATCTTTAGTCTGTCCTGCTTCAGTTGACCATGAGGGGGCAGTAGAATTGTTGTTGGGATTAAAAAAAGATTGAGCCTCCCTCCATTTCATCCAATGAGTCTCGTTGTAAAGTGCATCTTCATCAATCTTTTGCAGAATATTACAGTTCAGAAACAGGCCATTCAGCCCATCTGCTACATGCCACCGAGTGTCTCACAAGAAACCAAGAAATAGGAGCAGGAGGATACCATTCAGCCCATCGAGCCTGCACTGCCATAGATGATTGGAGGGTTCATCTACCCTTTCGCATCCTCTTCCCCATTTCTCAATTCCCTGAGACAAAAGCCCAAACTGTCCTGACCTCAAAAACACCCAACGACAGAGCATCAACAAAACTTTGAGATACAGTTTTGGATTCACAGCCTTTAAATGAAGAAATTTCTCTTTATCATTTGTCTTAAGACAGTACCCAGCTGCCCCCACCCTGCTTTAGATTTCCCTTATTCACAGAAACAATCTCACCTGTACTTAATACAAATTACTATTTATTGCAAATAAATTGATTCTTATTACATGTAAACAATAATGAACTGTCAGCATATACCTCCACCAGTTAAAACCCTATTCCCCCCCTTTATAAAGTCCCCCATTCCACACAAATAGTCTTACAGGCAGGTTAACACAAACAGAAATTGCTGGAAGAGCTCAACTGGCCTAGCAGCATCTCGAGTTCTGAGGAAGGGTTACTTGACCCAAAGCATTAACGCTGATTTCATAGAATCTCTACAGTGTGGAAGAAGGCCATTCAGCCCAACAGGCCCCTGACCCAGACCGTCTCCCTAAAACTCTGTACTTTCCATAGCTAATCCACTCATGCCTGGACGTAATGGGCAATTTAGCATGGCTAACCCATGCTAACCTGCACATCTTTGGACTGTGGGAGGGAACCGGAGCACCCGGAGGAAACCCACGCAGACACGGGGAGAATGTGCAAACTCCGCACAGACAGTCATCTGAGGCTGGAATTGAACGTCAGCCCCTGGCGCGAAGCACTGAGCTACCGCGCCACCCCTTTCTCTCCACAGATGCTGCCAGACTTGCTGAGCTTTTCCAGCAATTTCAACTGTGTATCTGGTTCACAGCATCCACATTTCTTCCAGTTACAAAAAAGACACGGGTGCGATGGGTGGAAGGAAAGACTGGGAAGGCAGTTCTATAGTCCCTATTCACAGGGTTCTCTAAGATGGCCCTTTTGTCTTGTCAGAACATGAGGTTCCTTGATTCTCTTTCTCTAATTACTTTTACTTCCTTACAGAAGGCACAGGGTGGCTGGATCATATTTAGGAAGACTCTGCCTTATTGGTTAAGAGCCACAGTTTACGCTGATTGCTGAGGCAAAATGTATCGGCTTTCATCGGGCTTAAGATGGCTTTTACTCCAAAGAAAAGGGGCAGTACAAGGATGCAGAAGTATTGCTACGTTACAAAAACCCTGGTTAGGCCCCATGTGGAGCAGATCTGGGCAATACACCTTGGGAAGGCTTGAACTGTATAGAATATCGTTTATTGCCACGTGTTCTCCAGTACAGAAGTACAGGGGCACTGTGAAAAGTTTTTACAATGCTGCCTCTAAGGGCACCATCTTAGGTCCAAGTACCCAGATAGGCTGACCTTCGAGGGAGTACAATGTGGGTTCACGAGAATGACACCTGGATTTTAGGGGCTAAGTTATGTGGAGAAGTTATAAGAATTAAGCCTGCTTTCTGTGGAATTTAGAAGGTTAAGGGGTGACCTGATTGAAGTCTACCAGATATTAACAGCAAAGGCAGGTTGGATAAAGTTAATCCATTTGCATTGGTTGGAGATTCTTCACTGGGGTCACCGATCCTCCAGAATTAAGTTGCATTCTCCAGGACTGAAGAATTAATCCCCTGGATAACGAAGGGGGAATTTAAAAAAATAGTATTTTTTTTAATGGTCTCCTTCAAATGATTATGTTTATTAGTTACAAATCTGTTGGAGTTGGGGTAGTTTTTGAACAAAGGGATTTGATCGAGCCAGATGTTTGGAGGCAGAGATGAAATCTCCAGGAATGCGTCTAATCCGAATGGGTAATCCTGCTCTCTACCTTCCCACTTTTAAGACGTTGTTTACAACCTAACATATCCTATTGATCAAACTTCTCACCATCTGCCCAGATGCTGCTTCATGCAGCTCACCATTAGTGTCTATCTGACCTTGTGGGTGCTTTTACAATGACAAAGTTGCTACGTAAATGCAGGTGGTTACCGTATGTTCCTGATCATCGCCATTTAACTATTCTGCAGCAGCGAAGGGACAAGTTTGTTATTGTAACTGGTCCACCAGGGAACAGCTGTCATTCACTTGCAGTGCACTGCGCAAGGGGGAGATTTATTTACTAATTTCCTGATTAGTGCCACAAGAGATGTGTTTTTCTTAAGAATACCCAGTACCCTGGGGAATTGTGTTGTTCTACATCCCACATCAGGAGGGTCTAAATGATGCTTCCAGGAGTCAAACTGTCGTCATTGATGAGGTTCTTTGAAACTTTGAATCCTAAAAGTGCCTGATAATTGTTCCCTGGTACCCACGATCTTGCACAGGTTAAATAATTGGCATGGCTACGCACTGATTCATTGTGCGTAAACAGGCCTGTAACATCCCTCTGTAAATGATAAACATTTGCAACAGCATCACTCACACTATGCTGAGCAGTCTCCTCCAGGGCTGCACTTTCTGACTTAATGTCCTGACCCAGGGGTAGCGCAGGGGACCAGCACCCAGGCTAACCACTCCCCACGTCTGATCCTAGTCAGACACTATCAGTGAATCACTCCAGCCATTCCCAGGGGAGTGTGTCAGTATTTACAGGAAGAGCTGGGCCGAGGCGGGGGCGCGGTGTCAGTGTTTACAGGGAGAGCTGGGGGGGGGGAGTGAGTCAGTGTTTACAGGGAGAGCTGGGGGGCAATGTGTCAGTATTTACAGGGGTAGCTGGTGGGGGGGAGTGTGTCAGTGTTTACAGGGAGAGCGGGGGGGGGAGTGAGTCAGTGTTTACAGGGAGAGCTGGGAGGGTAGTGTGTCAGTGTTTACAGGGAGAGCTGGGGGGGCAGTGTGTCAGTGTTTACAGGGAGAGCTGGGGGGCAGTGTGTCAGTGTTTACAGGGAGAGCTGGGGGGGGCAGTGTGTCAGTGTTTACAGGGGTAGCTGGTGGGGGGGAGTGTCAGTGTTTATAGGGGTAGCTGGTGGGGGGGGAGTGTGTCAGTATTTACAGGGAGAGCGGGAGGGGGAGTGAGTCAGTGTTTACAGGGAGAGCTGGGAGGGTAGTGTGTCAGTGTTTACAGGGAGAGCTGGGGGGGCAGTGTGTCAGTGTTTACAGGGGTAGCTGGTGGGGGGGGAGTGTCAGTGTTTACAGGGGTAGCTGGGGGGGGGGAAGTGTGTCAGTGTTTACAGGGAGAGCTGGGGGGGCAGTGTGTCAGTGTTTACAGGGGTAGCTGGTGGGGGGGAGTGTCAGTGTTTACAGGGGTAGCTGGTGGGGGGGAGTGTGTCAGTATTTACAGGGAGAGCGGGAGTGGGGAGTGAGTCAGTGTTTACAGGAAGAGCTTGGGGGGAGTGTGTCAGTATTTACAGGGAGAGCTGGGGGGGAGTGAGTCAGTGTTTACAGGGAGAGCTGGGGGGGCAGTGTGTCAGTGTTTACAGGGAGAGCTGGGGGGGAGTGTGTCAGTGTTTACAGGGAGCGCTGGGGGGCGCAGTGTGTCAGTATTTACAGGGGTAGCTGGTGGGGGGGAGTGTGTCAGTGTTTACAGGGATAGCTGGGGCGGGGGGAGTGTGTCAGTATTTACAGGGAGAGCGGGGTTAGGGAGTGAGTCAGTGTTTACAGGGAGAGCTGAGGGGGAGTGAGTCAGTGTTTACAGGGAGAGCGGGGGGGGCAGTGTGTCAGTGTTTATAGGGGTAACTGTGGGGGAGTGTGTCAGTGTTTACAGGGAGCGCTGTGGGGGGCAGTGTGTCAGTATTTACAGGGGTAGCTGGTGGGGGGGAGTGTGTCAGTGTTTACAGGGATAGCTGGGGCGGGGGGAGTGTGTCAGTATTTGCAGGGAGAGTGGAGGGGGGAGTGAGTCAGTGTTTACAGGGAGAGCTGGGGGGGGAGTGTGTCAATATTTACAGGGGTAGCTGGGGGGGCAGTGTGTCAGTGTTTATAGGGGTAACTGGGGGGGAGTGTGTCAGTGTTTACAGGGGTAGCTGGGGCGGGGGGAGTGTGTCAGTATTTATAGGGAGAGCGGGGGCGGAGTGAGTCAGTGTTTACAGGGAGAGCTTGGGGGGAGTGTGTCAGTGTTTACAGGGAGAGCTGGGGGGGAGTGTGTCAGTATTTACAGGGGTAGCTGGGGGGAGTGTGTCAGTATTTACAGGGGTAGCTGGGGGCTGCAGTGTGTCAGTATTTACAGGGAGAGCTGGGGGGGAAGTGTGTCAGTGTTTACAGGGAGAGCTGGGGGGTGCAGTGTGTCAGTGTTTACAGGGAGAGCTGGGGGGTGCAGTGTGTCAGTGTTTACAGGGAGAGCTGGGGGGTGAGTGTGTCAGTGTTTACAGGGGTAGCTGGGGGGGAAGTGTGTCAGTGTTTACAGGGAGAGCTGGGGGGGGAGTGCGTCAGTATTTACAGGAGAGCTGGGACGGGGGAGTGTATCAGTGTTTACAGGGAGAGCTGGGGGGGTGTGTCAGTATTTACAGGGAGAGCTGGGGTGGGGGAGTGCGTCACTGTTTACAGGGAGAGCTGGGGGGGAGTGTGTCAGTATTTACAGGGACAGCTGGGTGGGCAGTGTATCAGTGTTTACAGGAGTAGCTGGGGGGGAGTGTGTCAGTGTTTACAGGGAGAGTTGGGGTGGGGGGAGTGTGTCAGTGTTTACAGGGAGAGCTGGGGGGGAGTGTCAGTATTTACAGGGGTAGCTGGGGGGAGTGTGTCAGTGTTTACAGGGAGAGCTGGGGTGGGGGGGAGTGTGTCAGTGTTTACAGGGAGAGCTGGGGGTGTGTGTCAGTATTTACAGGGGTAGCTGGGGGGAGTGTGTCAGTGATTACAGGGAGAGCTGGGGGAGTGTGTCAGTATTTACAGGGAGAGCTGGGGGGGTGTGTCAGTATTTACAGGGGTAGCTGGGGGGAGTGTGTCAGTGTTTACAGGGAGAGCTGGGGGTGTGTGTCAGTATTTACAGGGGTAGCTGGGGGGAGTGTGCCAGTGTTTACAGGGAGAGCTGGGGGGGAGTGTGTCAGTATTTACAGGGGTAGCTGGGGGGAGTGTGTCAGTGTTTACAGGGAGAGCTGGGGATGTGTGTCAGTATTTACAGGGGTAGCTGGGGGGAGTGTGCCAGTGTTTACAGGGAGAGCTGGGGGGGAGTGTCAGTATTTACAGGGGTAGCTGGGGGGAGTGTGTCAGTGTTTACAGGGAGAGTTGGGGTGGGGGGAGTGTGTCAGTATTTACAGGGATAGCTGTGGGGGTGTGTCAGTATTTACAGGGACAGCTGGTGGGTGGACAGCGTGCTGGTATTTACAGGGAATCCTGGAATGGGAATAATGCCTGGGAAATGCCAGCGTTGTACCATCTCCCAGGGAACAGTGCCTCCTGTAAATACTGACACACTTTCAGAGACCGCTTTGTTTACTGAAAGTCTTTCATATGAGCATAAAACAACTGAAATATTGTGCCAGTCTGCAGTTAAACCTCCTGGTGTCTGACAGTGATAGGATCAGGATCACTATCCTGTTTGAATGCTTCTTGTTCCACTCCTGTTATTGAACAACACAAACGTCAAAGTGTAGAAATAGAAAGGATGTTTCCCCTCTAGAAAGAGAGGTCATAGTTTTAAGGTAAGGAACAGCAGATTTAAAACAGATGAGGAGAAATTACTTCCCTCAAAGGTTGTGAATTCAGTCCCTCGGAGTGTGGTGGATGCTGGGACACTGAGTCAGCCTAAGAATGAGCTGGACAGGTTTTAATTAATGAAGAGTTATCGGGCACAACCAGGAAAGTGGGATTGAGGCCTAGCTGAGATTAGCCCATGATCATACTAAATGGTGGAGCATGTTTGAGGGGCTGAATGGCCTCTTCATGCTTCTCGTTCTTCTGTTCTAATGTTGTCTTGCTTATGACTGTTTGATTTTGAGGTGTGCTCCTCTTTTCCTGCAGGTGTTCACAGTATCAAGATTGCCCATGGGCAGAAGGTGAGTTGGTCCCCACTCTCTCCAATACACTCTGCTGGACCCTGTTTAAACAACATCAACTTCACCCCAGACCATTCCTGCCAGGCAGCTTGAGGCTAATTTTACTAAACGGGCATCATCCTGAAAGTCAGACCACCCCCCCCCCGATTCCTGACAGAGGTCTGGTGGAAAAGCTCAGCAGGTCCGACAGCATCTGTGGAGAGAAACCAGAGTTAACGTTTCCAGTCCAGTGACCCTTCCTCAGAAGTGAAACGGTAACTCTGATTTCTCTCCACAGATGCTGCTGAGCTCTTCCAGCAGCTTCTGTTCTTGTTTCCGACTTACAGCCTCCGCAGTTCTTTTGGATTTTTTTTTTCTCTTTCGGTTCTCGATCCCGGTTTTCAAATCCCTTCCTGGTGTCACATTGAAACCGCACATTGCAAACCTTTACGCATGCTGGAGGGCGTTATTTAAACATGGAGAGAAAGCAGGGAAATGGCACCAAGTCAGGGAGTTCATTCGGAGAGCTGGTTCATTCACAATTGCCACGCGTACTCAAGTGTGAAAGTACGGGGGCACAGTGAAAAGTGTATAACACCACCACACAAAGCACTATCATAGATACAAGTACATAGGTTACAGAATCTTCAGATCAAGGTACAAAAAATGAATAAAGTTAGGCACTGCAGTGATTATAATTTGGTATAAAACATACAAAGTAAGGTCAGAAGTTACCCATGGCAGACCTTGTTAGGTTTAAGTAGGAAAATGAAGAAATAAAGCAGAACCATAGAAGATAGGACCAGGAGGAGGCCATTCAGCCCTTTGAGCCTCCTCCACCATTCTTCAGGATCATGGCTGATCATCCAACTCAACAGCCTGATCCTGCTTTCTCCCCATAACCTTTGATCCCATTCTCCCCCAAGTGCTATATCTACTCACCTCTTGAATACAGTCAATGTTTTGGCATCAACTACTTCCTGTGGTGATGAATTCCACAGGCTCACCGCTCTTTGGGTGAAGAAATGACTCCTCACCTCCGTCCTGAATGATCTGCCCTGAATCCTCAGGCTGTGACCCCCTGGTTCTGGACACACCCATCATCGGGAACAACCTCCCTGCATCTACCCTGTCCACTCCTGTTAGAATTTTGTCAGTCTCTGTGAGATCCCCCCACCGCTTCATTCGTCTGAACTCCAGCAAAAACAATCCCAACCCAGTCAACCTCTCCCCATATGTCAGACCTGCCATCCCTGGTATCATGGACTCCCCAGCATCTGCAGTTCCCATCATCTCTCATCCCCGGAATCAGCCTGGTTTGAACAATATGGCAGGTATTTCTGGATATAATGCAGAAGGTGCAGGATCAGTTCATTCCAAAGAGGAAGAAACATCCTAAGGGGAGGCGGGGGCGGCCGTGGCTGACGAGGGAAGTTAAGGACTGTGTAAAGATAAAAGAGAAGTATAACATAGCATCGTGCTGAAAGTCAGACCCCCCTGATTCCTGACAGAGGCCCAGTTTCCCATTGCAGCATGGTCAGAGCTCCCTGTATTAGGGAGCAGAGGCAGGTGAAACCTCCCTCTCACCTAGCCTTTATAAAATTTGCTAATGTGGGCAACAGGTTTGGGACTGAGATAATGGGAACTGCAGATGCTGGAGAATCCAAGATAACAAAGTGTGGAGCTGGATGAACACAGCAGCATCTCAGCAGCACAAAAGCTGACATTTCGGGCCTGGACCCTTCGGGTCAGCTTTTGTGCTCCTAAGATGCTGCTTGGCCTGCTGTGTTCATCCAGCTCCACACTTTGTTATCTGAGGCCAGATTCACTGAGACAGAACCATTCCTGTAGAAACACTGTCCCCTGGTGACTGGATGTTGAATGACAGGCTCAAGGTCCAATTTGATTCTGATTGATAACAAAGTGTGGGGCTGGATGAACACAGCAGGACAAGCAGCATCTCAGGAGCACAAAAGCTGACGTTTCAAGCCTAGACCCTTCATCAGAGAGGGGGATGGGGTGAGGGTTCTGGAATAAATAGGGAGAGAAGGGGAGGCGGACCGAAGATGGAGAGAAAAGAAGATAGGTGGAGAGGAGAGAGATAATGGGAACTGCAGATGCTGGAGATTCCAAGATAATAAAATGTGAGGCTGGATGAACACAGCAGGCCAAGCAGCATCTCAGGAGCATCAAAGCTGACGTTTCGGGCCTAGACCCTTCATCCTGGATGAAGGGTCTAGGCCCGAAACGTCAGCTTTGGTGCTCCTGAGATGCTGCTTGGCCTGCTGTGTTCATCCAGCCTCAAATTTTATTATCTTAGGTGGAGAGGAGAGTATAGGTGGGGAGGTAGGGAGGGGATAGGTCAGTCCAGGGAAGACGGACAGGCGAAGGAGGTGGGATGAGGTTAGTAGGTAGGAGATAGAGGTGCGGCTTGGGGTGGGAGGAGGGGATGTGTAAGAGGAAGGACAGGTTAGGGAGGCAAAGACAGGTTGGACTGGTTTTGGGATGCAGTGGGTGGAGGGGAAGAGCTGGGCTGGTTGTGTGGTGCAGTGGGGGGAGGAGACGAACTGGGCTGGTTTAGAGATGCAGTAGGGGAAGGGGAGATTTTGAAGCTGGTGAAGTCCACATTGATACCATTGGGCTGCAGGGTTCCCAGGCGGAATAGGAGTTGCTGTTCCAGCAACCTTCGGGTGGCATCATTGTGGCACTGCAGGAGGCCCATGATGGACATGTCATCTAAAGAATGGGAGGGGGAGTGGAAATGGTTTGCTACTGGGAGGTGCAGTTGTTTATTGCGAACCGAGCGGAGGTGTTCTGCAAAGCGGTCCCCAAGCCTCCGCTTGGTTTCCCAAATGTAGAGGAAGCCACACCGGGTACAGTGGATGCAGTTCGTCCCCTCCCCCCACTGCACCACACAACCAGCCCAGCTCTTCTCCCCCACCCACTGCATCCCAAATCCAGTCCAACCTGTCTCTGCCTCCCTAACCTGTTCTTCCTCTCACCCATCCCTTCCTCCCACCCCAAGCCGCACCTCCATCTCCTACCTACTAACCTCGTCCCACTTCCTTGACCTGTCTGTCTTCCCTGGACTGACCTATCCCCTCCCTACCTCCCCACCTATACTCTCCTCTCCACCTATCTTCTTTTCTCACCATCTTCGGTCCGCCTCCCCCTCTCTCCCTATTTATTCCAGAACCTTCACCCCATCCCCCTCTCTGATGAAGGGTCTAGGCCCGAAACGTCAGCTTTTGTGCTCCTGAGATGCTGCTGGGCCTGCTGTGTTCATCCTGCCTCACATTTCGTTATCTTGGATTCTCCAGCATCTGCAATTCCCATTATCATTGATTCTGATTGTACAGGCCGATGGGGGTCGAATCCTCCCGCCATCCCATTGCAATACAACCAGCTGACAAGTTAGGATGTGGATTGCTAAATGCTGTATGACTCCACGATAGGTCATTTAGATGAGGAGGAATGTCCTCACCCAGAGTGTGGTGGGCCCCTGGAATTCTTGGACACAGAAAGTAGTTGAGGTCAAAACATCAAACATGTTCAAAGTTAAGTTAGATGCAGTTTTTAGCGTTAAAGCAGGCATGGGGAGAAAGCAGGAACTGAGTTGGATGATCAGCCATAATGGAGCAGTTTCGAAGGGCCGAGTGGCCTTCTCCTGCTCCCTGTTTTCTATGTTGGGTCTGATTCAGCAGCACCCAGCCCCCCGTGGGGACATCCGAGGCTCTGGAATCAGCAGCTGAGCGATGGGCGATGTGTATCAGGAGCCAAACTCCCTCTCCCTTCATAGGACAGCCAGCCCAGAGCCCCAGGTTAGGAAGCTGCCTCCTGGCTGCCCCAAGCAAGCACAGGGTCCCACAGTCCACAGGGGAAAGCCACAGCCTGAGATCTTACAACACAGGCTGGGCTGTCACAGCCCAAACGAAACACCCTCTGGAGCCACCGTTGCCAAACACAGCAGTTACTTCTAGCAGCAAAGTGGGAATGTGGAGGCTCTAAGCATGGATTCAGCAGTTACAATTCTTCCTTCGTCATCAACATCAACTGGCTAGTATGACACTTGTGTCCGTTCCTAATTACCTCTGAGAAGATGGTGGAGAGCCACTTCCTCAGATACAAACAACTGGCCTCTGAGCTATTTCAGAGGGCAGGTAAGAATCAGCCACGTTGCTGTGGGTATGGAGTCACGTGTAGACCACACTGCGTAAGCTTGGTTAGTTTCCTTCCTTAGAGGGCTTTCGTGACCCAGTTGAATTCTTATGATGATCCAGAGGTTCCTCACTTTTTTTAGTCACTGCAGATATATTTAGATCATCGAATTTAAATGCCCCAGCTACCCGCGGGTAGGATTTGAGGCTTAGTGTCCAGAGACGTGAGCCCAGTAACGTAAGCACTGTGACACTGTGCCCATCCTTCTGAACACATCAATGTCTTTTCTTGACAGAAGTACTTCATCATAATGCAGAGTGTCTTTTACCCTGATGAGAGAATCGTTGCCAGGTATGTATGTCACCGTTTGCGAACGGCTCTTTGAAGTCCAATCAGTTGAGTATTGGATGGGTTTCCACCAATGGGGTTTGTTCGAGTGTAAACTTCAGTCTAGGGTCTGTCCGCATGTTGAGTGGGCAGCTAGCTGGTACGGGTGGTTACCAGAATGTTAATGTCATAGTCTGTCAGATAGTTGGTCCCCAAGGGGAGAGTCTTATCGAGCTTTTTAGAGATGGGAGTACACACAGGAAGGATATTCCTGATGGCCAGGGAGTCCAGGACCAGGGGTAACGGTTTAAAGTTGCAGGTGCCAGAGGTATTGGTAGATAGAAGTACAGTTAGATAGAGGTAGAAGGCATTTGGACAGGTACATGGATGGGGAAGGTTTAGAAGGATATAGGTAAGTGAGTTAGGGAAACTTGGTTGGAGTGGACAAGCTGGACCGAAGGGTCTGTTTCCATGCTGTATGACTCTATCCAAGGTCATTTAGGAGCGAGATGAGGAGAAATGTCTTCGCCCAGAGAGTGGTGAGCCGATCACAGAAAACAATTGAGGCCAAACCTTGAAATATTTTCAAGAAAGAGTGAGAATGAGTCCTCGGAGCTAAAGGAATCAAAGAGTTTGGGGAGAAAGTGGGAACTGAGCTGGATGATGTTATTGAATATTGGAGCCGGGTTGAGGGGCCGATTGGCCTACTGCTGTTTCTGTTTTCTCTGTTTCCATGTTTCTGTTCTTCCACCATTCTCCAAACCAAGAGAATTACCAAACTTCAGATTCTCCATCTGCTCTGATGTAAAGTATTAGAATCCCATTGACTTCTCATTAATGGCTTTCTCACTCCGTGCCCTATCACCCTTCCATAGCCAGAGCCCCTAGGTGAGACAGAAAACACCCTGTTCAGGATTATTATTGCTTTCTCCAGGTATGACATCAAGGGCTGCCAAGTGAGTCGATGGACGGAGCCTGCTCCTGAGGGGAGCAATGTCATCGTGGTGCTCAAAGACCTGAATTTTGAGGGAAACACCATCAGCCTGGGTAAGGATCCATCTTATCCTGCTTCCGATCACAGCTTCCTTCCCTCCTCTAGAACCAGAAGGATACCATTCGGATCGGTGTGCATGTGCTAGCCCTCCGATTGAGCATCTCTCTGAGGGCCATTTTCTTCCAAATACTGAGTTGCTCATTTGAACAGCCAGTGCATGTAATAGGCTGAATGGCCTCCTCCCAGGTTGTAAAGCGTTCTGTGGCCTGGTGTCTTTGATGTTGGTTGCAGCTCCTATTTCTGAAATTGAGAACATTGGGATATGATGTTGTGCTGTCCCACTGAGTCTGCTGTTAAAGATGAGTCTGGTCTACAACACCCTCCGTATATAATGGTATAATGACCAGGCTCTGAAATGCACCAGGCATATAAATATAAACTTACAGGTTGGGAGTTCTGTGGTGAGTGGCTCACTTCCTAACAAACCTCCGCTTTACCCCCACTCCCACCCAACATCAACAAGGTACCAGTGCGGAGTATGATCACTTACCTGGATGAGTGCAGCTCCAACAACTCTGGGCCCCATGTAGGACCAAACAGGTCCACTCGGTTGGCACCACATCCACCACCTTAATGTTAAATCCCTCTACCACCGACACTCAGTAGCAGCTATGAATCCTCAACAAGGGGCGCTGCAGAAACTCACCAAGGGTTTCTCGGATAGCGCCTTCCAAACCCACAACCACTCCCATCTAGAAAGACAAGGGCAGCAGATGCATGGGAACACTAGCTCCACCCCCCCACCCCCCAACCCCCACCCCGCAACTTTCCTTCCAAGCCACTCACCATCCTGACTCTAAAACATAGCGCCATTCCTTCAGTGTCGCTGGGTCAAAATCCCGGAATTCCCTCCCTAAGGGCATTGTGGGTCAGCCCACAGCACACGGACTGCAGCGGGTCAGGAAGGTAGCTCACCCCCACCTTCTCAAGGGGGCAATTAGGGCCGGGTATTAAAGGCACCGACAGGCACATCCCATGAGTGAATCATTAAAGAAACAATGCCCTTTATGCTGCCGGTGAGTTTCTGAAGCTATGCGTGTTGGTATAGTTAAGTTTTCTTCCTGCACTGTTCTGGATTCTCGATGCATTCTGTTGCAGATCAGCAGCGGTCCTGGCTCGTTCGGCAGATGACCGTTGATACGGAGTATTTGAAAAGCCTCAATGTCCTGGACTACAGCCTCCTGGTGGCCCATCAGCCCCTGCACCTCGATGAGCGCCGCCAAAGCTGGTCCTTTGCAAATATCATTCTCCGAACAAAGAAGTAAGCAGATAATCCCGAGGTGGCCCATTCCTGGGGAACGCCTCCGTCCAGCTCCTAATCATAGCTTCTCTGCAGTGTGGAAACAGGCCATTCAGCCCATTGAGTCCATGCTGGCAGAGATCTGAAGAGCATCCCACCTAGACCCACCCCATAAACCCTACATTTTCCATATAACCCACCCTGACCTGCACATCTTTGGACAGTGGGAGGAAACCCACGCAGACACGGGGAGAATATGCAAATTCCACACAGACAGTCGCCTGAGGGTGGAATCGAACCTGGGTCCTTGGTGCTGTGACCACAGCTAACCACTGAGCCACCGTGCCACCCACTAATCTAGGTATCCATTAGCGGCTTTCAGCTCCATGGCAAATCTTCCTGCTCAGAGGATCGCTCTCTTTTTCTCAATTGCTGATTGTGAGTTCTATTTTATTCAGTCATGGGATGAGGGTGTCACTGGCCAGCCAACAGTTATTGCCCCATTCCTAATTGCCCAGAGGGCAGTTGAGTCAACTACATTGCTGTGGGTCTGGAGTCACATATAGACCAGACCAGGGAAGGACGGCAGTTTCGGAGATAATGGGAACTGCAGATGCTGGAGAATCCAAGATAACAAAGTGTGGAGCTGGATGAACACAGCAGGCCAAGCAGCATCTCAGGAGCACAAAAGCTTGTTTCATTCCCTAAAGGGCATTAGTGAACCAGATGGGTTTTTCCAACAATTGACAATGGATTCACGGTCATCATTAGATTCTTAACTCCAGATATTTACTAAATTCACATTCCACCGTCTGCTGTGGTGAGATTTGAACCGGGGCCCCAGGATGTTACCTGGGTCTCTGGATTAACAGTCTAGCAATAATACCACTAGGCCGTCGCCTCCCCTCCCTGGACCACTCCAGGGTCTTGAGCACAGATTCTAGGATTTCAGTCTGGTGCAGTGCCAAGGAGGTACGGCACTGTTAAAAGGCACTGTCATGTGGATGAGACATTGAACCGAGTGCCCTGTCTGTCCTATTGGATGGGCATGAAATGTCCTATGGCCACCATCTGGAAGACAAAGATAGGTGAAGTTGTGGATGGTGAGGAGGATTGTCTGAGGACACGGCAGGATGTAGATTGGAGGCTTGGGCAGAAAAACGGTAGATGGAGGTTAATCTGGACAAATGTGAGGTGGTGAATTTTGGAAGGTCACATACAGGTGGAAATCTTGCAGTGAATGGCAGAACCCTCAGCAGTATTGATATGCAGAGGGATCTGGGCATGCAGGTCCACAGATCACTGAGGGTAGCAGCGCAGGTAGATAATGTAGTAAAAGATGCCTATTCGCTTGGGAACCCTGCAGCCCAATGGTATCAATGTGGACTTCACAAGCTTCAAAATCTCCCTTCCCCCTACTGCATCCCAAAACCAGCCCAGCTCGTCCCTGCCTCCCTAACCTGTTCGTCCTTCCTCCCACTTCAACTCCACCCCCACCTCCTACTTACCAGCCTCATCCCTGCCTCCTTAATCTGTCCGTCCTCCCTGGACTGAGCTATCCCCTCCCTAACTCCCACCTACACTCACCTTTACTGGCTCCATCCCCACCTCTTTGACTAGTCTGTCTCCTCTCCACCTATCTTCTCCTCTATCCATCTTCTATGCACCTCCCCCTCCCTCCCTCTTTATTTCAGAACCCCCTCTCCCTCCCCCATTTCTGAAGAAGTGTCCAGATCCGAAACGTCAGCTTTCCTGCTCCTCTGTTGCTGCCTGGCCTGCTGTGTTCCTCCAGCTCTACACCTTGTTATCTATGACATATTTGCCTTTATTGGAAGGGGCATTGAGCATATGGATAGGCAGGTTATGCTGCAGCTTTATAGAACTTTCATTAGGCTGCACTTGGAATATTGCGTTCAGTTGTGTTCATCACACAACCAGAAGGATATGGAGAGGGTACAGAAAAGTTTTACCAGGATGCTGCCTGGTCTGGGGGGTTTTAGCTAAGAAGAAAGATTGAATAGACGGGTCTGTGTTCACTGCAATGCAGGAAGTTGAGGGGTGACCTGATAGATGTGAATGGCATGGTTAGGGTGGAAAGTGTGAGGCTTTTCCCAGGGTGGAGGGGTCAGTTACTAGGGGACGCAGGCTCAAGGTGCAAGGGTTGAAGTTTAACAGAAATGCATGAGGCATGTTTTTCACACAAAGGGTGGTGAGCGCCTGGAACGCGCTGCCAGGAGAGGTGGTGGAAGCAGGCGCAATAGCAGCTTTGAAGAAGCATCTGGACAAATCCATGAATAGGAAGGGAACAGAGGGATAGGGATTATCAATGACGCCAGTTTTAGTACGGAAGGGCAGAATGTGTCAGCGCAGATTTGAAGGGCCAAAGGGCCTGTTCCTGCACTGTATTGTTCTTTACTCTTTGATCAAGGGCTTCCCTCACATATTCTGAGTTCAATTCATTATTTATTTAGTGCTTTCAAGTCTCCAGAGCTGAGACATTACCTCTTTTGTTGAGTTTAAGGTCCACTACTGAGTCTGTAGAGGGGACACTCCTCAATGACGTTGAGACAGCATTGCTTCTACCTCTCTGTAAGTGCCTGTGGGGTTTGTACCCAAGGCCTCGGTGGTGATGTCTAACAGTGCAGGGGCCCCAGGCCCACATTCATCACAACTGTTCGCAGTCTGCCTTTTGACGCAAGGATCATGTGATTGACTTCCTGCCTTCCATGCCACCATGGGTGGTTATTGATGGATCTCGCTGAGGAAGGTTACCCCTAACGTAAACACTGACCCATTGGCGCGAAACACTCCTTCCCTCACCGTGCTGCCTGCCAATTGCCCTGCATCACAGGGTATGTTGGGAATGGTGTGTTGACCTTTATAGTGAGATGGTTTAAGGACAGGATCAGCAGTGTTTGGTTGCAATTATACAGGGCCATTGTGACCGCGCCTGGAATATTGTGTGCAGTTCTGGCCTCATTTTCTGAGAAAGGAAGGACTGGTGACAGAGGGAGTGCAACAGTGGTTGATCAGACCAGTTCCTGGGATGGCAGGACTGATGTCTGAAGGCAAACTGTGTTGGTTAAGATTACACTCACTGGAGTTCAGAAGAATGAAGTGGAAATCTCATAGAAACCTATAAGGTTCTAACAGGACTTGATGAAGGAGATACAGGAAGGGTGTTCCCAAACAGCAGGTAATCCAGAACCAGGGGCTATAGTTTAAGAATTTAGGGTAGGCCATTTAAGAGTGAGATAAGGAGAAATGTCTTCACCCAGAGAGTGGTGAGCCTGTGGAATTCTCTGTCACAGAAAGCAGTTGAGGCAAAAACATTGAATATTTTCAAGTAGGAGTTAGATATCGTTCTTAGGGACAAAGGGATCAAAGGGTCTGTGCAGAAAATGGGAATGAGGTACTGAGCTGGAAGATCAGCCATGCTTCTTTCGAATGATGCAGCAGTCTTGAAGGGCCGAATGGCCTACCCCTGCTCCTGTTTTCTATGAGTTCGATCTCGTCAAGAGTGCCTGATGTGACTGGGAGGTCTCGAGGTGGTAAAAGGCCCTATGTAAACACAGGTCTTTCCTCTCTCTCGCAGATCGATGACACGTAGTGCCAGCCCCTCAACCTTCGTGAGTAGCCCAGCACCGGGCCTAATGGAGGAGGATGCCACAGTGCTCGTGGCTGAGACGGTGAGTGGGACCAACGAGACCCACTTCAAGGAGATCCCTGAGGTCACTGTGACCACGAGGGACGGTAGCCTGGTCTCGGAGCTCGAGCTGGCAGACCCGACCACTCAGAACCGCAGGCTACTGCCCAACTTCCGGAACTCTCTGCACGTCATCGATGGGGCCCAGTCCCGCTACTTTGTGGGCATCATCGACATCTTCACTGTCTACGGCTTCCGCAAGAAGCTGGAACACCTTTGGAAATCCATCCGTTACCGGGGGCAGTCCTTCTCAACCGTCAGCCCGGACAAATACGCAAAGCGACTGTGCCAGTGGGTAGATGACCACACGGTGTAGACGGCCAGTTCAGGAGTGGGGTGGGGGAGATGGGGGTGGGCGGCACAGGGCGGGGCGGGCGGGGGTGAGGTTGTGTGTGGGAGAGTGGTTGGGGGAAGGGGGAAGAGGAGGGCACTGGGGAGGGTGGGCTTTGTCCCCAGCCCTACCCTCCCCCAGTCCCGAGCCCGAGCGCGGTCAGTGCCTTTCTGGAAGGTGTTGGAATTGTGGAAGGAAAAGGGCAATGCTGCAGGCTCTACACCGAGTTACATGCTCCAGGTCCTGGTGACCGGTGTGAAGCAGCAGCAGGTACGGGCCCTCTCTCTCAAAACCTGGCACCAGTGCTAGCTTTGGGAAATATCCACATCCCCCACAAATGCATGGGGAAGCCCCCGGCCTTTGCATGATCCTGCCGTCTGCCTTAATCAATCGGGGGGAGTAGGGGACACCGCTGAGCATTACTGCTGAGCTGTAGCCAAGTATAAAACCTAATCACTGCTGTGCAACATGTATAAAAGAACGGTTTCATTTTGTTTTATTGCTGTACATAACCAGGAACGCCAGAGTTACACCCACCAACTCTCTCCACACGTAACCCCAATCCCCCAAACCTCCCCGCAGGCAGTCAAAAGGTTATCTCTGTAGCTGCCGATCCTGTACCTCCTTCCCACCATCTCGAAGGGATGGCTTGGGAGAAAAGGTTTGCGCCTCAGAGTGGGGCACGATGGTAGCACCCGCACCTCTGAGCCAGGAGGCCTGAGTTCTTGAGTCCTACTTGTCCCGGAGGTGCGCAGCAATGTCCCTGAGCCGGCCGCTTAGGAAAGCACCAGGAAGGATCTCAGCCCCTTCACTGATGCTCCGAGCGACCAGGGCAGAGTTAGTAAAACCGAACCCGACCTCAGGGCCAGTGAGGAGAGTCTGCGAGGGAATGGGATCTGGGCCATGGGTTTTCTTTTACACAGTTGATTGTAAACCTCATTCATAGACATATCTGTGTCACATGATGCGAAAGTAACAACTATTTACTCCTTACACTGGGGTTCTCATTCAGCTCGATAACCAGCACAGATGTTAAACCTGAGCTGGGCTCTCTGCTTTAACACTCAAAACATATCAATCTGCATCCATGCCAGTTAGCAAGCCAGAAACTAAGGCGCCTCCCTGTGTAGGTAGAGTTTATTAACTACTCAGTCTTACAGCTCTTTCCACACCCCAGTCCCATTACAAGCAGAGCCAGGAGGGAGGTGTTTCACTAACTGTTTACAATGACCTGGGATGTGTTGTGTGACAGGGTGGTGAAAGTAGATTCAGTAACTTTCAGAACAGAACTGAGAAAATGCAGGGAATAGTTGGAGAGATCTTTCAGAAAGGCAGCACAGGCACGATGGGCTGAGCGGCCTCCGCCTGGGATGAGAGATTCTACATTTTTAGACAGTCTAGTTAAAAGATAGATCTGAGCAGCAACTGTCAGCCCCAGACAGGAGCTGTGAGGACTCACTGACACTGGCCTTATTATTGCTTTAACGTTAGTAACAGAGTCCAATAAATAAGCTCATCTTGGATTAGAGAGAGGAGGCACCCTGGAGGATTGGCTGGGAGCCAGTTCACAAAGGGATTGGTGAAGGGGTCTGAATATTGTTCTCAATCAGGTGTTTGCTACCAGAGTGTGTATTTTCCTGTGGCCCCCAGCCTTCACTCAATGTGTCTGGTCCCTGTGAGTTTAATGCAGCCTCGGCGATGGTGAGGTGGGGGGTAACCACATTGAGAATTTCGTTGGCTGTTGGGGCGTTTCGATTGAGTGGGTCACTCCCTCAGCCGCCGGGCGACATGGGGCAGATCCAGAACTCGCCGTCAACTGTAGGTCCATGTTTGGGAAGCCAGATGAATAAAACAGAAAACTGTGGAGGCCGGAGATCCGAAGCAAAAGCGGAAGCTGCTGGAGAAACTCTTGCAGCACCTGTGGAGAGTGAAACAGAGTTAACGTGTCAAGTTCCGTTCTGATGGAGAGCCACCGGACTTGAAACTTTAGCTGTGCTCTCTCTGCACAGATGCCGCCAGACCTGCCAAGTTTGCCCAGCAACGTTCGTTGGAGATCAGGACTGTCCCACCAACTTGGCCAGTTGACAGAAGTTCAGGCTGACCTTATGCAGAGTTGTAGACCATAATTAATTGAGCCCACTCTGCATCGCAAATCTGCCCCCATTCCAGCCGTGACAGAATTAGTTAAGATTTTTAAAGGGTAACTGTTCCAGTGGCTTGCTAATACAAGAAACCAGGAGTCAGGTATTTTTTTTGGTAAGTGATGAAAGAGGTACATGATGGGAAGGCTTTTTATTTACGCAGTAAGTGCTAATGAGCTGACGGCCATCCAGGCTGGTGGAATTGGAGATGGTCAAATATTTAAACTGGAAGTTGGATGGGCACTCGAAGGAAATAAACTTGCAGGGCTGCATATAGATTGTAGGATTGTCTGGTTATTACCCAGAGAGCTGGCAGAGCCTTGATGGGCCACATGGCTTCCTTTGGTGCTCTAACAAATCCGTGACTCTATAAGGAGGTGCTCGATACTGTAACTTGTGACTTATATTGCATCCTCACAGAACCACATGAAGTCCCTTTAGATCCTACTGCACCCCAGTGGGAGCACCATATTTACCAGGCTCCAGTAGGATTCCACAGTTTGTCACAACAACCATAAGATTTGTCATGTTTCCTTTCTTTGACCATGTAATATACCTTCATTCAACTTTAGAGCGTGTAATAATCCACAGGCCAAGTGTAGGATTAAGTGCCAATTTGGCTCAATCAGTAGCACTCTTAACTCTGGCCCAGGGAATTGTGGGTTCAGAATGTGAGGATTTAATGCATTTGTAAAATATGAACAAGAAGACTCAGGCATCATGTATAATGAATTCACACTGTGCAAATAACTGATTTAATAAATTGTACAGTATTTGAAAATGTAAATGCAAAATCTGATGAATTAAATAGATTTTTTTCCCACTCTTGTTCTGAAATTTTGCTGTCAATCTGATCGAAACAGGGATAGGCTTGTATTTATTGAACACTTTTCACTGCCTCGGTGTCAATCTGGATTCATGGCAGTCCAGGAGACAGAAATCAAAACACCTTGCTTTGTGACCAGAGTTTATTAACTTCTCAGTCTTAGAGTTCCTTCCACTTACAGTGGGACAGGTATTCCTCTAACTATGGATGATTTCCTGACCAACCTGTTATGACACACCCTGGAGCAGGCGGGACATGAATCTGGGCATCCTGGCTCAGAGATTGCGACACTGCCACTGCACCACACGAGCCCGTTTATCTATAATCGGTGCTGAGACATTTAATACCACCATCTCTTTCTCCTGAATCTTGAGTAGGAACATGAACAAACTTAACAATATGGTTAACCAGGTATAATACGCAGAACAATGGTATTTCACAGCCAATGTACACTCTTGTGATGGAGAAAAAGTATCAGCCAATTTGTGCGTAGATCACTCCCACAAATTGGGATGTGGTGATGAGCAGGTAATGTGTTTTTGGCGTGTCTATTGAGGGATATTGAATATTGACCAGGATAACAGGAAGAGCCACATGAGCTGACCCTCAAAATCAGGTCCATGGGACATTTGACACCCACCTCAGCAAATTTTCCATATCACATATGGTGCTGTGCGTTAAGAGCCACCTGAGACTGAGGGCACTTGGAGTCACAGAGTCATCCAGCACAGAGACAGACCCTTCGGTCCATCCAGTCCATCCCGACCATAATTCCAAACTAAACTAGTGCCACCTGCCTCCTCCTGGCCTATATCCCTCCAAACCTTTCCTATTCATGAACTTATCCAAATGCCTCCAAATTGTACTCACATCCACCACTTCCTCAGAAAGTTCATTCCACACGCGAACCACCTCCTTTGTAAAAAAATTCCCTCTTAAATCTTTTTAAAATCCCTCTCCTCTCATCCTAAAAATGTGTCCCCAGTCTTGAAATCCCCCATCCCAGGGTAAGGACCATTAACCCTATCTCTACCCTTTGTTATTTTATAAACTTCTATCCAATCGCCTCTCAGCTTCCTACATTCCAGTGAAAAAGGTCCCAGCCTTTCCTCAACCCTTCCATACCCAATCCATCACAAGCAGGAGACTTGATATTAATGCACCTAAATATCTGGAAGAAATTCTTAACTGATGCCTCCAACTGGATGGCCTGGTATCCACCCCTGTTGTGCTTCAGCTCATTGGCTGCTAAAACCCTCATCCCTGCCTTTGAAATCTCTAAATTTGACTTCTTACAAATGTCCTCTGAATCTTCTCCTCTCTGGGGGAAACAGTTCCAATTTCTCCAATCTAGAGAATCCCTACAGTGTGGAAACAGGCCCTTCGGCCCATCAAGTCCATGCTGACCCTCCGAGCATCCCACCTAGACCCACCCCCCCATAACCTATCTAATCTATACCTCCCTCAACACTGTGGGCACTACCTCGCGGGTATCTATCCCCATGACTGCCTGGGACGATAGCTGTAAATCGCTCTGCACTCTCTCCAAGGTGTTCACATTCTTTCTACCGTATGACAGCCAGATTTGTGCACAATACTTCAGCTGAGGTTGAACCCGTTTCTTACACAAGTTTGTCATAACTTCCCTCCATTTACTGTATGCTTTACTAGCAGCTATCTCTGCCTGTTCTGTTAGTTTTAATGATCTACGTACATTTTTCATATACAGGTTTCTCTGATCGTGCACACCCTTTAGGATAGTACTCTTCATTTTATACTCTCCCCCCTTCTCCTTTGTACCATATAACCATGAGATATCTGAGGGGAATTAGGCAATTTAGTCTGCCATATGTTTCTCAGTCCTAGATAGTAGGAGCTGCAGATGCTGGAGAAACTGAGATAACAAGGTGTAGAGCTGGATGGACACAGCAGGACGAGTCTCAATCCTATTCTCCTGCCTTCTCCATGTAACCCTTGATCCCCTTACTAATCAAGAACCCATCTATCTCTGTCCTAATGACACTCAATGATTTGGCCTCTACAGCGTTTGGTAGCAATGAGTTCCGCAGATTAACCACCGAAGACATTTCTCCTCATCTCAGTTCTAAAGGGTCATCCCTTTACTCTGAGGTTGTGCCCCTGCGTCCTGCTGGTGGAACCATCTCCACATCCACACTATCCAATCCTCTCAGTATTCAGTAAGTTTCAATCAGATCTCCCCCTCATCCTTCTAAACTCCCTCGAGTACGGACCCAGAGACATCGAGTGTTCCTCATGTAACAAGCCCTTCATCCCCAGGATCATTCTTGTAAATCTCCTCTGGAATCCCTTCCAACACTAGCACATCCTTCCTTGGATACGGGACCCAAAGTTGCTCACAACATTCCAGATGTGGTCTGAACCAGCCTTATACAGCCTCAGCGGTACATTCCTGCTCTAGTATTGTAGCCCTCTTGAAATGAATGCTAATATCGCATTTGTCTTCCTAATTGCCAACTGAGCCTGCATGTAAACCTTCAGAGAATCCTGAACTGTGACTGCCTTTTGTGCTCTTGATTTCCGAAGCCTTTCCCTATTTACAGAATAGACTATGCCTTTAGTCAGCCTTCCAAAGTGTGTAACCTCACGCATTCTGACATTGTACTCAATCTGCTAGTTCTTTGCCCGCTCTCCTAGTCTGCCCAAGTCTTCCGTAGCCTCCCCACATCCTCAACACTGCCTGTCATTGCACCTAGCTTTGAGTCATCTGCCAGGTATAACTTTCCAAAAAACCTTTCACCCCTCCCTCCCTCGCTGAACAAAAATCATCCCATCTCTAGCTTAAAAATATTCAAAGACTCGGTTTCCACCACCTTTCGAGGGAGTTGCAAAAACTCACAACCCTCTGAGAGTGAAAAAAAACTCTCGTCACTATCTTGAAGGAGCGACACCTTTGTGTTTAACTGAGTTCTAGATTCTCCCACAAGAGGCAGCATCATCTCTGCATGATCCCGCCCAGATCGCCAGGAATCTGACTTTTCTAAACTCCGGCAATATCGAGCCCAGTCCATCTAAACTTTCCTCATACAGCAATTTGCCCATGGTAGGTGTCAGTCTGGGTGAACCTTCTCTGAAATGTATGTGCACCAGCTTTAAATAAAGAGACTGACAGTGCTCACCAATGCTGTGTTGAACTGTATGTGAGAACATAACAAACAGGAGCAGGAGTAGGCCATCTGGCCCATCGACCCTGCTCTGCCATTCAATAAGATCATGGCTAGCCTTTCTCATGGACTCAGCTGCAGTTAACCCACCCTCTCACTATAACCCTTAATCCCTTAACTGTTCAAAAACCTACCTAACTTTGCCTTAAAAACATGCAATGAGGAAGCCTCAACTGCTTCTCTGGGCAGGGAATTCCACAGATTCACAACCCTTTGGGTGAAGAGGTTCCTCCTCAGCTCGGCCCTAAACCTGCTCCCCCTCATTTTGAGGCTATGACCCCTCGTTCCAGTGCATGAGCCTCCCTGCGTTTTCTTTCCAGTTCAGGAATTTAACTCGAACTGTTTCACTGCAGAAAAGAAGCATGCTTTTTCCGGAAAACAGAAAACTTACTTATAGAAATAACTAATTCCTTTGTATAACCCCAAGCCGCTCTGATAACATTGTAATTCACTGAGCCCCAGTCTCCTGATTTTCAGTCCCATCTTTGGTTTGACTCGGTGAATGAAGTTGATCTCCGAAACACTAGAGGGAGCTGGTTACCCTCCTTGGACAGAGACATGGACAGAGTGAGCCCAATCTCAATGACACCGGTTGGATGGGTTCATGGACACTCTGAAAGACAAGTGCCCCAGAATTCTCAAGTTGGGAAGGAGTCACGTCAAAATGGCAAAAAAATACAAATGGAATTTTGTCAATGAGGAGCACAAGAATACCATTTGGGCCATCTAGCCTGCTCAGCCATTCAATGCTATCATGGCTAGTATGGGTTTCAGCTCCACATTCTGGTTAGTTCTGCCATCTCTCGGTTCCCTCTCTTTAGTCTAGCCTCAAGGGTAGGTAGTTCCAAAGATGCACAAGCTCCAGAGTGAATTAATTTTTCCTCGTCTAGCCCTGAATCAGAGCCCCTGCGTTTTAGATTCCTTCCCCTGTCTGTAAACATCAACCCAATCAAACTCCCTCAGAATCCGCTATTTTTCCATCTTGTGTGGGGACAGGCAAGGCGTACACACACAGGGACAAAGGGACGCAGACGCCCTGGGGATCCCAGGGACCTAGTCCTCAGAGAGTTGGAGGTCACGGGGTGAGTTCACAGGATTAAACAAGGAGAATCCATTATCCATCGGATGTGGGCATCGCTGGCCGGGTCTGCGGTTACTCCCCTTTGCCCGGCCGAGTGTCAACCCCATTGCTGTGGGCGTGGAGTCACGTGTAGGCCAGAACAGGTAAGAACAGCAGACTGAAGGCCTGAAGGGTGCTCCCTCAACACTGTCGGAGGGTCAGTGCTGAGGGAGCGGGCACTGTTGGAGGGTCAGTGCTGAGGGAGTGGGTACTGTCGGAGGGTCAGTGCTGAGGGAACGGGCTCTGTCGGAGGGTCAGTGCTGAGGGAGCACCGCACTGTCGCACGGTCGGTGCTGAGGGAGCGCTGCACTGTTGGAGGGTCAGTACTGAGGGAGCGCCACAGTGTCAGAGCGCCAGAGCTGAGGGAACGGGCTCTGTCGGAGGGTCACTGCTGAGGGAGCACCGCACTGTCGCAAGGCCGGTGCTGAGGGAGCGCTGCACTGTTGGAGGGGCAGCACTGAGGGAGCGCCGCACTGTCGGAGGATCAGTACTGAGGGAGCGCCACAGTTTCGGAGGGAGTGGGCACTGTCGGAGGGTCAGTGCTGAGGGAGCGGGCACTGTTGGAGGGTCAGTGCTGAAGGAGAGGGCACTGTTGGAGGGTCAGTGCTGAGGGAGTGGGCACTGTCAGAGGGTCAGTGCTGAGGCAATGCTGCACTGTTGCAGGGTCAGTGCTGAGGCAATGCTGCACTGTTGCAGGGTCAGTGCTGAGGGAGCGGGCACTGTCGGAGGGTCAGTGCTGAGGGAGTGGGCACTGTCAGTGGGTCAGTGCTGAGGGAGCGGGCACTGTCGGGAGGTCAGTGCTGAGGGAGCGGGCACTGTCGGATGGTCAGTGCTGAGGTAGCAGCGCGCTGTCGGAGGGTCAGTGGTGAGGCAATGCTGCACAGTTGCAGGGTCAGTGCTGAGGGAGTGGGCACTGTCGGAGGGTCAGTGCTGAGGGAATGGGCTCTGTCGGAGGGTCAGCGCTGAGGGAACACCGCGCTGTCAGAGGGTCTGTGCTGAGGGAGCACCACAGTGTCGGACGGTCAGTACTGAGGGAATGGGCACTGTCAGAGGGTCAGTGCTGAGGGAGTGGGCACTGTCAGAGGGTCAATGCTGAGGGAGCGGGCACTGTTGGAGGGTCAGTGCTGAGGTTGTGGGCACTCTTGGAGGGTCAGTGCTGAGGGAGTGGGCACTGTTGGAGGGTCAGTGCTGAGGTTGTGGGCACTCTTGGAGGGTCAGTGCTGAGGGAGTGGGCTCTGTCGGAGGGTCAGTGCCGTGGGAGCGCCATACTGTCGGAGGGTCAGTGCTGAGGCAACACCGCACTGTCAGAGGGTCAGTGCTGAGGGAACACCGCACTGTCAGAGGGGCAGTGCTGAGGCAACGCTGCACTGTTGGAAGGTCAGTGCTGAGGGAGTGGGCACTGTTGGAAGGTCAGTGCTGAGGGAGTGGGTACTGTCAGAGGGTCAGTGCTGAGGGAGCTCCTCACTACCGGAGGGTCAGTGCTGAGGGAGCGCCTCACTGTCAGAGGTTCAGTGCTGAGGAACCGGGCTGTGTCGGAGTGTCAGTGCTGAGGCAATGCTGCACTGTTGGAGGGTCAGTGCTGAGGGAGTGGGCACTGTCGGAGGGTCAATGCTGAGGGAATGGGCTCTGTCGGAGGGTCAGCGCTGAGGGAGTGGGCACTGTCAGAGGGTCAATGCTGAGGGAGCGGGCACTGTTGGAGGGTCAGTGCTGAGGTTGTGGGCACTCTTGGAGTGTCAGTGCTGAGGGAGTGGGCTCTGTCGGAGGGTCAGTGCCGTGGGAGCGCCACACTGTCGGAGGGTCAGTGCTGAGGCAACACCGCACTGTCAGAGGGTCAGTGCTGAGGGAACACCGCACTGTCAGAGGGGCAGTGCTGAGGCAACGCTGCACTGTTGGAAGGTCAGTGCTGAGGGAGTGGGCACTGTTGGAGGGTCAGTGCTGAGGGAGTGGGTACTGTCAGAGGGCCTGCGCTGAGGGAGCGCCGCACTGTCAGAGGGTCAGTGCTGAGGAACCGGGCTGTGTCGGAGTGTCAGTGCTGAGGCAATGCTGCACTGTTGGAGGGTCAGTGCTGAGGGAGTGGGCACTGTCAGAGGGTCAGAGCTGAGGGAGCACCGCACTGTCAGAGGGTATGCGCTGAGGGAGCACCGCACTGTCGGACGGTCAGTACTGAGGGTTGCGCCACACTGTCGGAGGGTCAGTGCTGAGGGAATGGGCTCTGTCGGAGGGTCAGCGCTGAGGGAGTGGGCACTGTCAGAGGGTCAGTGTTGAGGGAGTGGGCACTGTCGGAGGGTCAGTACTGAGGGAGCGCCACACTGTCGAAGGGTCAGTGCTGAGGGAATGGGCTCTGTCGGAGGGTCAGCGCTGAGGGAGTGGGCACTGTCAGAGGGTCAATGCTGAGGGAGCGGGCACTGTTGGAGGGTCAGTGCTGAGGTTGTGGGCACTCTTGGAGTGTCAGTGCTGAGGGAGTGGGCACTGTTGGAGGGTCAGTGCTGAGGGAGTGGGCTCTGTCGGAGGGTCAGTGCCGTGGGAGCGCCACACTGTCGGACGGTCAGTACTGAGGGAGCGCCGCACTGTCGGAGGGTCAGTGTTGAGGGAGTGGGCACTGTCGGACGGTCAGTACTGAGGGAGCGCCACACTGTCGAAGGGTCAGTGCTGAGGGAATGGGCTCTGTCGGAGGGTCAGCGCTGAGGGAGTGGGCACTGTCAGAGGGTCAATGCTGAGGGAGCGGGCACTGTTGGAGGGTCAGTGCTGAGGTTGTGGGCACTCTTGGAGTGTCAGTGCTGAGGGAGTGGGCACTGTTGGAGGGTCAGTGCTGAGGGAGTGGGCTCTGTCGGAGGGTCAGTGCCGTGGGAGCGCCACACTGTCGGACGGTCAGTACTGAGGGAGCGCCGCACTGTCGGAGGGTCAGTGCTGAGGGAGTGGGCACTGTCAGAGGGTCAGTGCTGAGGGAGCGCCTCACTGTCAGAGGTTCAGTGCTGAGGAACTGGGCTGTGTCGGAGGGTCAGTGCTGAGGCAATGCTGCACTGTCAGAGGGTCAGTGCTGAGGGAGTGGGCTCTGTCGGAGGGTCAGTGCTGAGGGAGCGCCGCACTGTCGGAGGGTCAGTTATGAGGGAGTGCCGCACTGTCAGAGGTTCAGTGCTGAGGGACCGGGCTGTGTCAGAGGGTCAGTGCTGAGGCCATGCTGCACTGTTGCAGGGTCAGTGCTGATGGAGTTCGCACTGTCAGAGGGTCAGTGCTGAGGGAGTGGGCTCTGTCGGGGGGGTCAGTGCTGAGGGAGTGTGCACTGTCGGAGCGTAGGTGCTGAGGGACAGGGCACTGTCGGAGGGTCAGTGCTGAGGGAACAGGCACTGTCGGAGGGTCAGTGCTGTGGGAACGGGCTATGTCGGAGGGTCAGTGCTGAGGGAGTGCCGCACTGTCAGAGGTTCAGTGCTGAGGGACCGGGCTGTGTCAGAGGGTCAGTGCTGAGGCCATGCTGCACTGTTGCAGGGTCAGTGCTGATGGAGTTCGCACTGTCAGAGGGTCAATGCTGAGGGAGTGGGCTCTGTCGGAGGGTGTCAGTGCTGAGGGAGTGCGCACTGTCGGGGGGTCAGTGCTGAGGGAGCGCCTCACTGTCAGAGGTTCAGTGCTGAGGAACCGGGCTGTGTCGGAGGGTCAGTGCTGAGGCAATGCTGCACTGTCAGAGGGTCAGTGCTGAGGGAGTGGGCACTGTCAGAGGGTCAGTGCTGAGGGAGTGGGCACTGTCAGAGGGTCAGTGCTGAGGGAGCGGGCTCTGTTGGAGGGTCAGTGCTGTTGGAGCGTGACACTGTTGAAGGGTCAGTGCTGTGGGAGCAGCGCACTGTCAGAGGGTCAGAGCTGAGGGAGCACCGCACTGTCAGAGGGTCTGCGCTGAGGGAGCACCGCACTGTCGGACGGTCAGTACTGAGGGTTGCGCCACACTGTCGGAGGGTCAGTGCTGAGGGAGTGGGCACTGTTGGAGGGTCAGTGCTGAGGGAGCACCGCACTGTCAGAGGGTCAGAGCTGAGGGAGCGCCTCACTGTCGGACGGTCAGTACTGAGGGAGCGCCACACTGTCGAAGGGTCAGTGCTGAGGGAGTGGGCACTGTCGGAGGGTCAGTGCTGAGGGAGCGCCTCACTGTCAGAGGTTCAGTGCTGAGGAACCGGGCTGTGTCGGAGGGTCAGTGCTGAGGCAATGCTGCACTGTCAGAGGGTCAGTGCTGAGGGAGTGGGCACTGTCGGAGGGTCAGTGCTGATGGAGTTCGCACTGTCGGAGGGTCAGTGCTGATGGAGTTCGCACTGTCGGATGATCAGTGCTGAGGGAGCGCCGCACTGTCGGAGGATCAGTGCTGAGGGAGCGCCGCACTGTCGGAGGGTCAGTGCTGAGGGAGCGCCTCACTACCGGAGGGTCAGTGCTGAGGGAACGGGCTTTGTTGGAGGGTCAGTGCTGAGGGAGCGCCGCACTGTTGGAGGTCAGTGCTGAGGGAATGGGCACTGTCAGAGGTCAGTGCTGAGGGAATGGGCACTGTCAGAGGTTCAGTGCTGAGGGAGTGCCGCACTGTCAGAGGTTCAGTGCTGAGGGACCGGGCTGTGTCAGAGGGTCAGTGCTGAGGCCATGCTGCACTGTTGCAGGGTCAGTGCTGATGGAGTTCGCACTGTCAGAGGGTCAGTGCTGAGGGAGTGCGCACTGTCGGGGGGTCAGTGCTGAGGGAGCGCCTCACTGTCAGAGGTTCAGTGCTGAGGAACCGGGCTGTGTCGGAGGGTCAGTGCTGAGGCAATGCTGCACTGTCAGAGGGTCAGTGCTGAGGGAGTGGGCACTGTCGGAGGGTCAGTGCTGAGGGAGCGGGGCACTCTCAGAGGGTCAGTGCTGAGGGAGTTGGCACAGTCGGAGGGTCAGTGCTGAGGGAGTGGGCTCTATAGGAGGGTCAGTGCTGAGGGAGCGTGACACTGTTGAAGGGTCAGTGCTGTGGGAGCAGCGCACTGTCAGAGGGTCAGAGCTGAGGGAGCACCGCACTGTCAGTTGGTCAGCGCTGAGGGAGCGCCGCACTGTCGGACGGTCAGTACTGAGGGAATGGGCACTGTCAGAGGGTCAGTGCTGAGGGAGTGGGCACTGTCAGAGGGTCAATGCTGAGGGAGCGGGCACTGTTGGAGGGTCAGTGCTGAGGTTGTGGGCACTCTTGGAGGGTCAGTGCTGAGGGAGTGGGCACTGTTGGAGGGTCAGTGCTGAGGTTGTGGGCACTCTTGGAGGGTCAGTGCTGAGGGAGTGGGCTCTGTCGGAGGGTCAGTGCCGTGGGAGCGCCATACTGTCGGAGGGTCAGTGCTGAGGCAACACCGCACTGTCAGAGGGTCAGTGCTGCGGGAACACCGCACTGTCAGAGGGGCAGTGCTGAGGCAACGCTGCACTGTTGGAAGGTCAGTGCTGAGGGAGTGGGCACTGTTGGAAGGTCAGTGCTGAGGGAGTGGGTACTGTCAGAGGGTCAGTGCTGAGGGAGCTCCTCACTACCGGAGGGTCAGTGCTGAGGGAGCGCCTCACTGTCAGAGGTTCAGTGCTGAGGAACCGGGCTGTGTCGGAGTGTCAGTGCTGAGGCAATGCTGCACTGTTGGAGGGTCAGTGCTGAGGGAGTGGGCACTGTCGGAGGGTCAATGCTGAGGGAATGGGCTCTGTCGGAGGGTCAGCGCTGAGGGAGTGGGCACTGTCAGAGGGTCAATGCTGAGGGAGTGGGCACTGTTGGAGGGTCAGTGCTGAGGTTGTGGGCACTCTTGGAGTGTCAGTGCTGAGGGAGTGGGCTCTGTCGGAGGGTCAGTGCCGTGGGAGCGCCACACTGTCGGAGGGTCAGTGCTGAGGCAACACCGCACTGTCAGAGGGTCAGTGCTGAGGGAACACCGCACTGTCAGAGGGTCAGTGCTGAGGGAACACCGCACTGTCAGAGGGGCAGTGCTGAGGCAACGCTGCACTGTTGGAAGGTCAGTGCTGAGGGAGTGGGCACTGTTGGAGGGTCAGTGCTGAGGGAGTGGGTACTGTCAGAGGGCCTGCGCTGAGGGAGCGCCGCACTGTCAGAGGGTCAGTGCTGAGGAACCGGGCTGTGTCGGAGTGTGAGTGCTGAGGCAATGCTGCACTGTTGGAGGGTCAGTGCTGAGGGAGTGGGCACTGTCAGAGGGTCAGAGCTGAGGGAGCACCGCACTGTCAGAGGGTATGCGCTGAGGGAGCACCGCACTGTCGGACGGTCAGTACTGAGGGTTGCGCCACACTGTCGGAGGGTCAGTGCTGAGGGAATGGGCTCTGTCGGAGGGTCAGCGCTGAGGGAGTGGGCACTGTCAGAGGGTCAGTGTTGAGGGAGTGGGCACTGTCGGAGGGTCATTGCTGAGGGAGCGCCTCACTGTCGGACGGTCAGTACTGAGGGAGCGCCACACTGTCGAAGGGTCAGTACTGAGGGAATGGGCTCTGTCGGAGGGTCAGCGCTGAGGGAGTGGGCACTGTCAGAGGGTCAATGCTGAGGGAGCGGGCACTGTTGGAGGGTCAGTGCTGAGGTTGTGGGCACTCTTGGAGTGTCAGTGCTGAGGGAGTGGGCACTGTTGGAGGGTCAGTGCTGAGGGAGTGGGCTCTGTCGGAGGGTCAGTGCCGTGGGAGCGCCACACTGTCGGACGGTCAGTACTGAGGGAGCGCCGCACTGTCGGAGGGTCAGTGCTGAGGGAGTGGGCACTGTCAGAGGGTCAGTGCTGAGGGAGCGCCTCACTGTCAGAGGTTCAGTGCTGAGGAACCGGGCTGTGTCGGAGGGTCAGTGCTGAGGCAATGCTGCACTGTCAGAGGGTCAGTGCTGAGGGAGTGGGCACTGTCGAAGGGTCAGTGCTGAGGGAGTGCAGCACTGTCAGAGGTTCAGTGCTGAGGGACCGGGCTGTGTCAAAGGGTGAGTGCTGAGGCCATGCTGCACTGTTGCAGGGTCAGTGCTGATGGAGTTCGCACTGTCAGAGGGTCAGTGCTGAGGGAGTGGGCTCTGTCGGAGGGTCAGTGCTGAGGGAGCGCCGCACTGTCGGAGGGTCAGTTCTGAGGGAGTGCCGCACTGTCAGAGGTTCAGTGCTGAGGGACCGGGCTGTGTCAGAGGGTCAGTGCTGAGGCCATGCTGCACTGTTGCAGGGTCAGTGCTGATGGAGTTCGCACTGTCAGAGGGTCAGTGCTGAGGGAGTGGGCTCTGTCAGGGGGGTCAGTGCTGAGGGAGTGTGCACTGTCGGAACGTAGGTGCTGAGGGACAGGGCACTGTCGGAGGGTCAGTGCTGAGGGAACAGGCACTGTCGGAGGGTCAGTGCTGTGGGAACGGGCTATGTCGGAGGGTCAGTGCTGAGGGAGTGCCGCACTGTCAGAGGTTTAGTGCTGAGGGACCGGGCTGTGTCAGAGGGTCAGTGCTGAGGCCATGCTGCACTGTTGCAGGGTCAGTGCTGATGGAGTTCGCACTGTCAGAGGGTCAATGCTGAGGGAGTGGGCTCTGTCGGAGGGTGTCAGTGCTGAGGGAGTGCGCACTGTCGGGGGGTCAGTGCTGAGGGAGCGCCTCACTGTCAGAGGTTCAGTGCTGAGGAACCGGGCTGTGTCGGAGGGTCAGTGCTGAGGCAATGCTGCACTGTCAGAGGGTCAGTGCTGAGGGAGTGGGCACTGTCAGAGGGTCAGTGCTGAGGGAGTGGGCACTGTCAGAGGGTCAGTGCAGAGGGAGCGGACTCTGTCAGAGGGTCAGTGCTGAGGGAGTGGGCACTGTCAGAGGGTCAGTGCTGAGGGAGCGGGCTCTGTTGGAGGGTCAGTGCTGTTGGAGCGTGACACTGTTGAAGGGTCAGTGCTGTGGGAGTGGGCACTGTCAGAGGGTCAGAGCTGAGGGAGCACCGCACTGTCAGAGGGTATGCGCTGAGGGAGCACCGCACTGTCGGACGGTCAGTACTGAGGGTTGCGCCACACTGTCGGAGGGTCAGTGCTGAGGGACCGGGCTGTGTCAGAGGTTCAGTGCTGAGGGACCGGGCTGTGTCAGAGGGTCAGTGCTGAGGCCATGCTGCACTGTTGCAGGGTCAGTGCTGATGGAGTTCGCACTGTCGGAGGGTCAGTGCTGAGGGAGTGGGCACTGTTGGAGGGTCAGTGCTGAGGGAGCACCGCACTGTCAGAGGGTCAGAGCTGAGGGAGCGCCTCACTGTCGGACGGTCAGTACTGAGGGAGCGCCACACTGTCGAAGGGTCAGTGCTGAGGGAGTGGGCACTGTCAGAGGGTCAATGCTAAGGGAGTGCCGCACTGTCGGAGGGTCAGTGCTGAGGGAGTGGGCACTGTCGGAGGGTCAGTGCTGAGGGAGCGCCTCACTGTCAGAGGTTCAGTGCTGAGGAACCGGGCTGTGTCGGAGGGTCAGTGCTGAGGCAATGCTGCACTGTCAGAGGGTCAGTGCTGAGGAAGTGGGCACTGTCGGAGGGTCAGTGCTGATGGAGTTCGCACTGTCGGAGGGTCAGTGCTGATGGAGTTCGCACTGTCGGATGATCAGTGCTGAGGGAGCGCCGCACTGTCGGAGGATCAGTGCTGAGGGAGCGCCGCACTGTCGGAGGGTCAGTGCTGAGGGAGCGCCTCACTACCGGAGGGTCAGTGCTGAGGGAACGGGCTTTGTTGGAGGGTCAGTGCTGAGGGAGCGCCGCACTGTTGGAGGTCAGTGCTGAGGGAATGGGCACTGTCAGAGGTCAGTGCTGAGGGAATGGGCACTGTCAGAGGTTCAGTGCTGAGGGAGTGCCGCACTGTCAGAGGTTCAGTGCTGAGGGACCGGGCTGTGTCAGAGGGTCAGTGCTGAGGCCATGCTGCACTGTTGCAGGGTCAGTGCTGATGGAGTTCGCACTGTCAGAGGGTCAGTGCTGAGGGAGTGGGCTCTGTCGGAGGGTCAGTGCTGAGGGAGTGCGCACTGTCGGGGGGTCAGTGCTGAGGGAGCGCCTCACTGTCAGAGGTTCAGTGCTGAGGAACCGGGCTGTGTCGGAGGGTCAGTGCTGAGGCAATGCTGCACTGTCAGAGGGTCAGTGCTGAGGGAGTGGGCACTGTCGGAGGGTCAGTGCTGAGGGAGCGGGGCACTCTCAGAGGGTCAGTGCTGAGGGAGTTGGCACAGTCGGAGGGTCAGTGCTGAGGGAGTGGGCTCTATAGGAGGGTCAGTGCTGAGGGAGCGTGACACTGTTGAAGGGTCAGTGCTGTGGGAGCAGCGCTCTGTCAGAGGGTCAGAGCTGAGGGAGCACCGCACTGTCAGATGGTCAGCGCTGAGGGAGCGCCGCACTGTCGGACGGTCAGTACTGAGGGAATGGGCACTGTCAGAGGGTCAGTGCTGAGGGAGTGGGCACTGTCAGAGGGTCAATGCTGAGGGAGCGGGCACTGTTGGAGGGTCAGTGCTGAGGTTGTGGGCACTCTTGGAGGGTCAGTGCTGAGGTTGTGGGCACTCTTGGAGGGTCAGTGCTGAGGGAGTGGGCTCTGTCGGAGGGTCAGTGCCGTGGGAGCGCCATACTGTCGGAGGGTCAGTGCTGAGGGAACACCGCACTGTCAGAGGGTCAGTGCTGAGGGAACACCGCACTGTCAGAGGGGCAGTGCTGAGGCAACGCTGCACTGTTGGAAGGTCAGTGCTGAGAGAGTGGGCACTGTTGGAAGGTCAGTGCTGAGGGAGTGGGCACTGTTGGAGGGTCAGTGCTGAGGGAGTGGGTACTGTCAGAGGGTCAGTGCTGAGGGAGCTCCTCACTACCGGAGGGTCAGTGCTGAGGGAGCGCCTCACTGTCAGAGGTTCAGTGCTGAGGAACCGGGCTGTGTCGGAGTGTCAGTGCTGAGGCAATGCTGCACTGTTGGAGGGTCAGTGCTGAGGGAGTGGGCACTGTCGGAGGGTCAATGCTGAGGGAATGGGCTCTGTCGGAGGGTCAGCGCTGAGGGAGTGGGCACTGTCAGAGGGTCAATGCTGAGGGTGCGGGCACTGTTGGAGGGTCAGTGCTGAGGTTGTGGGCACTCTTGGAGTGTCAGTGCTGAGGGAGTGGGCACTGTTGGAGGGTCAGTGCTGAGGGAGTGGGCTCTGTCGGAGGGTCAGTGCCGTGGGAGCGCCACACTGTCGGAGGGTCAGTGCTGAGGCAACACCGCACTGTCAGAGGGTCAGTGCTGAGGGAACACCGCACTGTCAGAGGGTCAGTGCTGAGGGAACACCGCACTGTCAGAGGGGCAGTGCTGAGGCAACGCTGCACTGTTGGAAGGTCAGTGCTGAGGGAGTGGGCACTGTTGGAGGGTCAGTGCTGAGGGAGTGGGTACTGTCAGAGGGCCTGCGCTGAGGGAGCGCCGCACTGTCAGAGGGTCAGTGCTGAGGGAGCTCCTCACTACCGGAGGGTCAGTGCTGAAGGAGCGCCTCACTGTCAGAGGTTCAGTGCTGAGGAACCGGGCTGTGTCGGAGTGTGAGTGCTGAGGCAATGCTGCACTGTTGGAGGGTCAGTGCTGAGGGAGTGGGCACTGTCGGAGGGTCAATGCTGAGGGAACGGGCTCTGTAGGAGGGTCAGTGCTGAGGGAACGGGCACTGTCGGAGGGTCAGTGCTGCGGGAATGGGCTCTGTCGGAGGGTCAGCGCTGAGGGAACACCGCACTGTCAGAGGGTCAGTGCAGAGGGAGCGGACTCTGTCGGAGGGTCAGTGCTGAGGGAGTGGGCACTGTCAGAGGGTCAGTGCTGAGGGAGCGGGCTCTGTTGGAGGGTCAGTGCTGATGGAGCGTGACACTGTTGGAGGGTCAGTGCTGAGGGAGTGGGCACTGTCAGAGGGTCAGAGCTGAGGGAGCACAGCACTGTCAGAGGGTATGCGCTGAGGGAGCACCGCACTGTCGGACGGTCAGTACTGAGGGTTGCGCCACACTGTCGGAGGGTCAGTGCTGAGGGGGTGGGCACTGTTGGAGGGTCAGTGCTGAGGGAGCGCCGCACTGTCAGAGGGTCAGCGCTGAGGGAGCACCGCACTGTCAGAGGGTCAGAGCTGAGGGAGCGCCTCACTGTCGGACGGTCAGTACTGAGGGAGCGCCACACTGTCGAAGGGTCAGTGCTGAGGGAATGGGCTCTGTCGGAGGGTCAGCGCTGAGGGAGTGGGCACTGTCAGAGGGTCAATGCTGAGGGAGCGGGCACTGTTGGAGGGTCAGTGCTGAGGTTGTGGGCACTCTTGGAGTGTCAGTGCTGAGGGAGTGGGCACTGTTGGAGGGTCAGTGCTGAGGGAGTGGGCTCTGTCGGAGGGTCAGTGCCGTGGGAGCGCCACACTGTCGGACGGTCAGTACTGAGGGAGCGCTGCACTGTCGGAGGGTCAGTGCTGAGGGAGTGGGCACTGTCAGAGGGTCAGTGCTGAGGGAGCGCCTCACTGTCAGAGGTTCAGTGCTGAGGAACCGGGCTGTGTCGGAGGGTCAGTGCTGAGGCAATGCTGCACTGTCAGAGGGTCAGTGCTGAGGGAGTGGGCACTGTCGAAGGGTCAGTGCTGAGGGAGTGCCGCACTGTCAGAGGTTCAGTGCTGAGGGACCGGGCTGTGTCGGAGGGTCAGTGCTGAGGCCATGCTGCACTGTTGCAGGGTCAGTGCTGATGGAGTTCGCACTGTCAGAGGGTCAGTGCTGAGGGAGTGGGCTCTGTCGGGGGGGTCAGTGCTGAGGGAGTGTGCACTGTCGGAGCGTAGGTGCTGAGGGACAGGGCACTGTCGGAGGGTCAGTGCTGAGGGAACAGGCACTGTCGGAGGGTCAGTGCTGTGGGAACGGGCTATGTCGGAGGGTCAGTGCTGAGGGAGTGCCGCACTGTCAGAGGTTCAGTGCTGAGGGACCGGGCTGTGTCAGAGGGTCAGTGCTGAGGCCATGCTGCACTGTTGCAGGGTCAGTGCTGATGGAGTTCGCACTGTCAGAGGGTCAATGCTGAGGGAGTGGGCTCTGTCGGAGGGTGTCAGTGCTGAGGGAGTGCGCACTGTCGTGGGGTCAGTGCTGAGGGAGCGCCTCACTGTCAGAGGTTCAGTGCTGAGGAACCGGGCTGTGTCGGAGGGTCAGTGCTGAGGCAATGCTGCACTGTCAGAGGGTCAGTGCTGAGGGAGTGGGCACTGTCAGAGGGTCAGTGCTGAGGGAGCGGGCTCTGTTGGAGGGTCAGTGCTGTTGGAGCGTGACACTGTTGAAGGGTCAGTGCTGTGGGAGCAGCGCACTGTCAGAGGGTCAGAGCTGAGGGAGCACCGCACTGTCAGAGGGTCTGCGCTGAGGGAGCACCGCACTGTCAGAGGGTCAGAGCTGAGGGAGCGCCTCACTGTCGGACGGTCAGTACTGAGGGTTGCGCCACACTGTCGGAGGGTCAGTGCTGAGGGAGTGGGCACTGTTGGAGGGTCAGTGCTGAGGGAGCGCCGCACTGTCAGAGGGTCAGCGCTGAGGGAGCACCGCACTGTCAGAGGGTCAGAGCTGAGGGAGCGCCTCACTGTCGGACGGTCAGTACTGAGGGAGCGCCACACTGTCGAAGGGTCAGTGCTGAGGGAGTGGGCACTGTCAGAGGGTCAATGCTGAGGGAGCGCCGCACTGTCGGAGGGTCAGTGCTGAGGGAGTGGGCACTGTCGGAGGGTCAGTGCTGAGGGAGCGCCTCACTGTCAGAGGTTCAGTGCTGAGGAACCGGGCTGTGTCGGAGGGTCAGTGCTGAGGCAATGCTGCACTGTCAGAGGGTCAGTGCTGAGGGAGTGGGCACTGTCGGAGGGTCAGTACTGAGGGAGCGCCACACTGTCGAAGGGTCAGTGCTGAGGGAGTGGGCACTGTCAGAGGGTCAATGCTGAGGGAGCGCCGCACTGTCGGAGGGTCAGTGCTGAGGGAGTGGGCACTGTCGGAGGGTCAGTGCTGAGGGAGCGCCTCACTGTCAGAGGTTCAGTGCTGAGGAACCGGGCTGTGTCGGAGGGTCAGTGCTGAGGCAATGCTGCACTGTCAGAGGGTCAGTGCTGAGGGAGTGGGCACTGTCGGAGGGTCAGTGCTGATGGAGTTCGCACTGTCGGAGGGTCAGTGCTGATGGAGTTCGCACTGTCGGATGATCAGTGCTGAGGGAGCGCCGCACTGTCGGAGGATCAGTGCTGAGGGAGCGCCGCACTGTCGGAGGGTCAGTGCTGAGGGAGCGCCTCACTACCGGAGGGTCAGTGCTGAGGGAACGGGCTTTGTTGGAGGGTCAGTGCTGAGGGAGCGCCGCACTGTTGGAGGTCAGTGCTGAGGGAATGGGCACTGTCAGAGGTCAGTGCTGAGGGAATGGGCACTGTCAGAGGTTCAGTGCTGAGGGAGTGCTGCACTGTCAGAGGTTCAGTGCTGAGGGACCGGGCTGTGTCAGAGGGTCAGTGCTGAGGCCATGCTGCACTGTTGCAGGGTCAGTGCTGATGGAGTTCGCACTGTCAGAGGGTCAGTGCTGAGGGAGTGGGCTCTGTCGGAGGGTCAGTGCTGAGGGAGTGGGCTCTGTCGGGGGTGTCAGTGCTGAGGGAGTGCGCACTGTCGGGGGGTCAGTGCTGAGGGAGCGCCTCACTGTCAGAGGTTCAGTGCTGAGGAACCGGGCTGTGTCGGAGGGTCAGTGCTGAGGCAATGCTGCACTGTCAGAGGGTCAGTGCTGAGGGAGTGGGCACTGTCGGAGGGTCAGTGCTGAGGGAGCGGGGCACTCTCAGAGGGTCAGTGCTGAGGGAGTTGGCACAGTCGGAGGGTCAGTGCTGAGGGAGTGGGCTCTATAGGAGGGTCAGTGCTGAGGGAGCGTGACACTGTTGAAGGGTCAGTGCTGTGGGAGCAGCGCACTGTCAGAGGGTCAGAGCTGAGGGAGCACCGCACTGTCAGAGAGTCTGCGCTGAGGGAGCACCGCACTGTCGGACGGTCAGTACTGAGGGAGTGCCACACTGTCGGAGGGTCAGTGCTGAGGGAGTGGGCACTGTTGGAGGGTCAGTGCTGAGGGAGCGCCGCACTGTCAGAGGGTCAGCGCTGAGGGAGCACCGCACTGTCAGAGGGTCAGCGCTGAGGGAGCACCGCACTGTCAGAGGGTCAGAGCTGAGGGAGCGCCTCACTGTCGGACGGTCAGTACTGAGGGAGCGCCACACTGTCGAAGGGTCAGTGCTGAGGGAGTGGGCACTGTTGGAGGGTCAGTGCTGAGGGAGTGGGCACTGTCAGAGGGTCAGTGCTGAGGGAGCGCCGCACTGTCGGCGGGTCAGTGCTGAGGGAGCGCCTCACTGTCAGAGGTTCAGTGCTGAGGAACCGGGCTGTGTCGGAGGGTCAGTGCTGAGGCAATGCTGCACTGTCAGAGGGTCAGTGCTGAGGGAGCGAGCTCTGTTGGAGGGTCAGTGCTGATGGAGTTCGCACTGTCGGAGGGTCAGTGCTGAGGGAGTGGGCTCTGTCGGAGGGTCAGTGCTGAGGGAGTGGGCACTGTCAGAGGGTCAGTGCTGAGGGAGCGCCGCACTGTCGGATGATCAGTGCTGAGGGAGCACCGCACTGTCGGAGGGTCAGTGCTGAGGGAGCGCCGCACTGTCGGAGGATCCGTGCTGAGGGAGCGCCGCACTGTCGGAGGGTCAGTGCTGAGGGAGCGCCTCACTACCGGAGGGTCAGTGCTGAGGGAACGGGCTGTGTTGGAGGGTCAGTGCTGAGGGAGCGCCGCACTGTTGGAGGGTCAGTGCTGAGGGAATGGGCACTGTCGGAGGGTCAGTGCTGAGGGAGTGCCGCACTGTCAGAGGTTCAGAGCTGAGGGACCGGGCTGTGTCAGAGGGTCAGTGCTGAGGCCATGCTGCACTGTTGCAGGGTCAGTGCTGATGGAGTTCGCACTGTCAGAGGGTCAGTGCTGAGGGAGTGGGCACTGTCGGGGGGTCAGTGCTGAGGGAGTGTGCACTGTCGGAGGGTCAGTGCTGCGGGAACGGGCTCTGTCGGAGGGTCAGTGCTGAGGGAGTGGGCACTGTCGGAGGGTCAGTGCTGCGGGAACGGGCTCTGTCGGAGGGTCAGTGCTGAGGGAGTGGGCACTGTCGGAGGGTCAGTGCTGAGGGAGCGGGCACTGTCAGAGGGTCAGTGCTGAGGGAATGGGCACTGTCGGAGGGTCAGCGCTGAGGGAGTGCCGCACTGTCAGAGGTTCAGTGCTGAGGGACCGGGCTGTGTCAGAGGGTCAGTGCTGAGGCCATGCTGCACTGTTGCAGGGTCAGTGCTGATGGAGTTCGCTCTGTCAGAGGGTCAGTGCTGAGCGAGTGGGCTCTGTCGGAGGGTCAGTGCTGAGGGAATGGGCTCTGTCGGGGGTGTCAGTGCTGAGGGAGTGGGCACTGTCGGGGGGTCAGTGCTGAGGGAGTGTGCACTATCGGAGTGTAGGTGCTGAGGGACAGGGCACTGTCGGAGGGTCAGTGCTGAGCGAACGGGCACTGTCGGAGGGTCAGTGCTGCGGGAACGGGCTCTGTTGGAGGGTCAGTGCTGAGGGAGCAGTGCACTGTCGGACGGTCAGTGCTGAGGGAATGGGCACTGTCGGATGGTCAGTGCTGAGGGAGCGCCGCACTGTTGGGGGTTCAGTGCTGAGGGAGTGGGCACTGTCGGAGGGTCAGTGCCGAGGGAGTGTGCACTGTCGGAGTGTAGGTGCTGAGGGACAGGGCACTGTCAGAGGGTCAGTGCTGAGGGAGCGCCTCACTGTCAGAGGTTCAGTGCTGAGGAACCGGGCTGTGTCGGAGGGTCAGTGCTGAGGCAATGCTGCACTGTCAGAGGGTCAGTGCTGAGGGAGTGGGCACTGTCGAAGGGTCAGTGCTGAGGGAGTGCAGCACTGTCAGAGGTTCAGTGCTGAGGGACCGGGCTGTGTCAAAGGGTGAGTGCTGAGGCCATGCTGCACTGTTGCAGGGTCAGTGCTGATGGAGTTCGCACTGTCAGAGGGTCAGTGCTGAGGGAGTGGGCTCTGTCGGAGGGTCAGTGCTGAGGGAGCGCCGCACTGTCGGAGGGTCAGTTCTGAGGGAGTGCCGCACTGTCAGAGGTTCAGTGCTGAGGGACCGGGCTGTGTCAGAGGGTCAGTGCTGAGGCCATGCTGCACTGTTGCAGGGTCAGTGCTGATGGAGTTCGCACTGTCAGAGGGTCAGTGCTGAGGGAGTGGGCTCTGTCAGGGGGGTCAGTGCTGAGGGAGTGTGCACTGTCGGAACGTAGGTGCTGAGGGACAGGGCACTGTCGGAGGGTCAGTGCTGAGGGAACAGGCACTGTCGGAGGGTCAGTGCTGTGGGAACGGGCTATGTCGGAGGGTCAGTGCTGAGGGAGTGCCGCACTGTCAGAGGTTTAGTGCTGAGGGACCGGGCTGTGTCAGAGGGTCAGTGCTGAGGCCATGCTGCACTGTTGCAGGGTCAGTGCTGATGGAGTTCGCACTGTCAGAGGGTCAATGCTGAGGGAGTGGGCTCTGTCGGAGGGTGTCAGTGCTGAGGGAGTGCGCACTGTCGGGGGGTCAGTGCTGAGGGAGCGCCTCACTGTCAGAGGTTCAGTGCTGAGGAACCGGGCTGTGTCGGAGGGTCAGTGCTGAGGCAATGCTGCACTGTCAGAGGGTCAGTGCTGAGGGAGTGGGCACTGTCAGAGGGTCAGTGCTGAGGGAGTGGGCACTGTCAGAGGGTCAGTGCAGAGGGAGCGGACTCTGTCAGAGGGTCAGTGCTGAGGGAGTGGGCACTGTCAGAGGGTCAGTGCTGAGGGAGCGGGCTCTGTTGGAGGGTCAGTGCTGTTGGAGCGTGACACTGTTGAAGGGTCAGTGCTGTGGGAGTGGGCACTGTCAGAGGGTCAGAGCTGAGGGAGCACCGCACTGTCAGAGGGTATGCGCTGAGGGAGCACCGCACTGTCGGACGGTCAGTACTGAGGGTTGCGCCACACTGTCGGAGGGTCAGTGCTGAGGGACCGGGCTGTGTCAGAGGTTCAGTGCTGAGGGACCGGGCTGTGTCAGAGGGTCAGTGCTGAGGCCATGCTGCACTGTTGCAGGGTCAGTGCTGATGGAGTTCGCACTGTCGGAGGGTCAGTGCTGAGGGAGTGGGCACTGTTGGAGGGTCAGTGCTGAGGGAGCACCGCACTGTCAGAGGGTCAGAGCTGAGGGAGCGCCTCACTGTCGGACGGTCAGTACTGAGGGAGCGCCACACTGTCGAAGGGTCAGTGCTGAGGGAGTGGGCACTGTCAGAGGGTCAATGCTAAGGGAGTGCCGCACTGTCGGAGGGTCAGTGCTGAGGGAGTGGGCACTGTCGGAGGGTCAGTGCTGAGGGAGCGCCTCACTGTCAGAGGTTCAGTGCTGAGGAACCGGGCTGTGTCGGAGGGTCAGTGCTGAGGCAATGCTGCACTGTCAGAGGGTCAGTGCTGAGGAAGTGGGCACTGTCGGAGGGTCAGTGCTGATGGAGTTCGCACTGTCGGAGGGTCAGTGCTGATGGAGTTCGCACTGTCGGATGATCAGTGCTGAGGGAGCGCCGCACTGTCGGAGGATCAGTGCTGAGGGAGCGCCGCACTGTCGGAGGGTCAGTGCTGAGGGAGCGCCTCACTACCGGAGGGTCAGTGCTGAGGGAACGGGCTTTGTTGGAGGGTCAGTGCTGAGGGAGCGCCGCACTGTTGGAGGTCAGTGCTGAGGGAATGGGCACTGTCAGAGGTCAGTGCTGAGGGAATGGGCACTGTCAGAGGTTCAGTGCTGAGGGAGTGCCGCACTGTCAGAGGTTCAGTGCTGAGGGACCGGGCTGTGTCAGAGGGTCAGTGCTGAGGCCATGCTGCACTGTTGCAGGGTCAGTGCTGATGGAGTTCGCACTGTCAGAGGGTCAGTGCTGAGGGAGTGGGCTCTGTCGGAGGGTCAGTGCTGAGGGAGTGCGCACTGTCGGGGGGTCAGTGCTGAGGGAGCGCCTCACTGTCAGAGGTTCAGTGCTGAGGAACCGGGCTGTGTCGGAGGGTCAGTGCTGAGGCAATGCTGCACTGTCAGAGGGTCAGTGCTGAGGGAGTGGGCACTGTCGGAGGGTCAGTGCTGAGGGAGCGGGGCACTCTCAGAGGGTCAGTGCTGAGGGAGTTGGCACAGTCGGAGGGTCAGTGCTGAGGGAGTGGGCTCTATAGGAGGGTCAGTGCTGAGGGAGCGTGACACTGTTGAAGGGTCAGTGCTGTGGGAGCAGCGCTCTGTCAGAGGGTCAGAGCTGAGGGAGCACCGCACTGTCAGATGGTCAGCGCTGAGGGAGCGCCGCACTGTCGGACGGTCAGTACTGAGGGAATGGGCACTGTCAGAGGGTCAGTGCTGAGGGAGTGGGCACTGTCAGAGGGTCAATGCTGAGGGAGCGGGCACTGTTGGAGGGTCAGTGCTGAGGTTGTGGGCACTCTTGGAGGGTCAGTGCTGAGGTTGTGGGCACTCTTGGAGGGTCAGTGCTGAGGGAGTGGGCTCTGTCGGAGGGTCAGTGCCGTGGGAGCGCCATACTGTCGGAGGGTCAGTGCTGAGGGAACACCGCACTGTCAGAGGGTCAGTGCTGAGGGAACACCGCACTGTCAGAGGGGCAGTGCTGAGGCAACGCTGCACTGTTGGAAGGTCAGTGCTGAGAGAGTGGGCACTGTTGGAAGGTCAGTGCTGAGGGAGTGGGCACTGTTGGAGGGTCAGTGCTGAGGGAGTGGGTACTGTCAGAGGGTCAGTGCTGAGGGAGCTCCTCACTACCGGAGGGTCAGTGCTGAGGGAGCGCCTCACTGTCAGAGGTTCAGTGCTGAGGAACCGGGCTGTGTCGGAGTGTCAGTGCTGAGGCAATGCTGCACTGTTGGAGGGTCAGTGCTGAGGGAGTGGGCACTGTCGGAGGGTCAATGCTGAGGGAATGGGCTCTGTCGGAGGGTCAGCGCTGAGGGAGTGGGCACTGTCAGAGGGTCAATGCTGAGGGAGCGGGCACTGTTGGAGGGTCAGTGCTGAGGTTGTGGGCACTCTTGGAGTGTCAGTGCTGAGGGAGTGGGCACTGTTGGAGGGTCAGTGCTGAGGGAGTGGGCTCTGTCGGAGGGTCAGTGCCGTGGGAGCGCCACACTGTCGGAGGGTCAGTGCTGAGGCAACACCGCACTGTCAGAGGGTCAGTGCTGAGGGAACACCGCACTGTCAGAGGGTCAGTGCTGAGGGAACACCGCACTGTCAGAGGGGCAGTGCTGAGGCAACGCTGCACTGTTGGAAGGTCAGTGCTGAGGGAGTGGGCACTGTTGGAGGGTCAGTGCTGAGGGAGTGGGTACTGTCAGAGGGCCTGCGCTGAGGGAGCGCCGCACTGTCAGAGGGTCAGTGCTGAGGGAGCTCCTCACTACCGGAGGGTCAGTGCTGAAGGAGCGCCTCACTGTCAGAGGTTCAGTGCTGAGGAACCGGGCTGTGTCGGAGTGTGAGTGCTGAGGCAATGCTGCACTGTTGGAGGGTCAGTGCTGAGGGAGTGGGCACTGTCGGAGGGTCAATGCTGAGGGAACGGGCTCTGTAGGAGGGTCAGTGCTGAGGGAACGGGCACTGTCGGAGGGTCAGTGCTGCGGGAATGGGCTCTGTCGGAGGGTCAGCGCTGAGGGAACACCGCACTGTCAGAGGGTCAGTGCAGAGGGAGCGGACTCTGTCGGAGGGTCAGTGCTGAGGGAGTGGGCACTGTCAGAGGGTCAGTGCTGAGGGAGCGGGCTCTGTTGGAGGGTCAGTGCTGATGGAGCGTGACACTGTTGGAGGGTCAGTGCTGAGGGAGTGGGCACTGTCAGAGGGTCAGAGCTGAGGGAGCACAGCACTGTCAGAGGGTATGCGCTGAGGGAGCACCGCACTGTCGGACGGTCAGTACTGAGGGTTGCGCCACACTGTCGGAGGGTCAGTGCTGAGGGGGTGGGCACTGTTGGAGGGTCAGTGCTGAGGGAGCGCCGCACTGTCAGAGGGTCAGCGCTGAGGGAGCACCGCACTGTCAGAGGGTCAGAGCTGAGGGAGCGCCTCACTGTCGGACGGTCAGTACTGAGGGAGCGCCACACTGTCGAAGGGTCAGTGCTGAGGGAATGGGCTCTGTCGGAGGGTCAGCGCTGAGGGAGTGGGCACTGTCAGAGGGTCAATGCTGAGGGAGCGGGCACTGTTGGAGGGTCAGTGCTGAGGTTGTGGGCACTCTTGGAGTGTCAGTGCTGAGGGAGTGGGCACTGTTGGAGGGTCAGTGCTGAGGGAGTGGGCTCTGTCGGAGGGTCAGTGCCGTGGGAGCGCCACACTGTCGGAGGGTCAGTGCTGAGGCAACACCGCACTGTCAGAGGGTCAGTGCTGAGGGAACACCGCACTGTCAGAGGGTCAGTGCTGAGGGAACACCGCACTGTCAGAGGGGCAGTGCTGAGGCAACGCTGCACTGTTGGAAGGTCAGTGCTGAGGGAGTGGGCACTGTTGGAGGGTCAGTGCTGAGGGAGTGGGTACTGTCAGAGGGCCTGCGCTGAGGGAGCGCCGCACTGTCAGAGGGTCAGTGCTGAGGGAGCTCCTCACTACCGGAGGGTCAGTGCTGAAGGAGCGCCTCACTGTCAGAGGTTCAGTGCTGAGGAACCGGGCTGTGTCGGAGTGTGAGTGCTGAGGCAATGCTGCACTGTTGGAGGGTCAGTGCTGAGGGAGTGGGCACTGTCGGAGGGTCAATGCTGAGGGAACGGGCTCTGTAGGAGGGTCAGTGCTGAGGGAACGGGCACTGTCGGAGGGTCAGTGCTGCGGGAATGGGCTCTGTCGGAGGGTCAGCGCTGAGGGAACACCGCACTGTCAGAGGGTCAGTGCAGAGGGAGCGGACTCTGTCGGAGGGTCAGTGCTGAGGGAGTGGGCACTGTCAGAGGGTCAGTGCTGAGGGAGCGGGCTCTGTTGGAGGGTCAGTGCTGATGGAGCGTGACACTGTTGGAGGGTCAGTGCTGAGGGAGTGGGCACTGTCAGAGGGTCAGAGCTGAGGGAGCACAGCACTGTCAGAGGGTATGCGCTGAGGGAGCACCGCACTGTCGGACGGTCAGTACTGAGGGTTGCGCCACACTGTCGGAGGGTCAGTGCTGAGGGGGTGGGCACTGTTGGAGGGTCAGTGCTGAGGGAGCGCCGCACTGTCAGAGGGTCAGCGCTGAGGGAGCACCGCACTGTCAGAGGGTCAGAGCTGAGGGAGCGCCTCACTGTCGGACGGTCAGTACTGAGGGAGCGCCACACTGTCGAAGGGTCAGTGCTGAGGGAATGGGCTCTGTCGGAGGGTCAGCGCTGAGGGAGTGGGCACTGTCAGAGGGTCAATGCTGAGGGAGCGGGCACTGTTGGAGGGTCAGTGCTGAGGTTGTGGGCACTCTTGGAGTGTCAGTGCTGAGGGAGTGGGCACTGTTGGAGGGTCAGTGCTGAGGGAGTGGGCTCTGTCGGAGGGTCAGTGCCGTGGGAGCGCCACACTGTCGGACGGTCAGTACTGAGGGAGCGCTGCACTGTCGGAGGGTCAGTGCTGAGGGAGTGGGCACTGTCAGAGGGTCAGTGCTGAGGGAGCGCCTCACTGTCAGAGGTTCAGTGCTGAGGAACCGGGCTGTGTCGGAGGGTCAGTGCTGAGGCAATGCTGCACTGTCAGAGGGTCAGTGCTGAGGGAGTGGGCACTGTCGAAGGGTCAGTGCTGAGGGAGTGCCGCACTGTCAGAGGTTCAGTGCTGAGGGACCGGGCTGTGTCGGAGGGTCAGTGCTGAGGCCATGCTGCACTGTTGCAGGGTCAGTGCTGATGGAGTTCGCACTGTCAGAGGGTCAGTGCTGAGGGAGTGGGCTCTGTCGGGGGGGTCAGTGCTGAGGGAGTGTGCACTGTCGGAGCGTAGGTGCTGAGGGACAGGGCACTGTCGGAGGGTCAGTGCTGAGGGAACAGGCACTGTCGGAGGGTCAGTGCTGTGGGAACGGGCTATGTCGGAGGGTCAGTGCTGAGGGAGTGCCGCACTGTCAGAGGTTCAGTGCTGAGGGACCGGGCTGTGTCAGAGGGTCAGTGCTGAGGCCATGCTGCACTGTTGCAGGGTCAGTGCTGATGGAGTTCGCACTGTCAGAGGGTCAATGCTGAGGGAGTGGGCTCTGTCGGAGGGTGTCAGTGCTGAGGGAGTGCGCACTGTCGTGGGGTCAGTGCTGAGGGAGCGCCTCACTGTCAGAGGTTCAGTGCTGAGGAACCGGGCTGTGTCGGAGGGTCAGTGCTGAGGCAATGCTGCACTGTCAGAGGGTCAGTGCTGAGGGAGTGGGCACTGTCAGAGGGTCAGTGCTGAGGGAGCGGGCTCTGTTGGAGGGTCAGTGCTGTTGGAGCGTGACACTGTTGAAGGGTCAGTGCTGTGGGAGCAGCGCACTGTCAGAGGGTCAGAGCTGAGGGAGCACCGCACTGTCAGAGGGTCTGCGCTGAGGGAGCACCGCACTGTCAGAGGGTCAGAGCTGAGGGAGCGCCTCACTGTCGGACGGTCAGTACTGAGGGTTGCGCCACACTGTCGGAGGGTCAGTGCTGAGGGAGTGGGCACTGTTGGAGGGTCAGTGCTGAGGGAGCGCCGCACTGTCAGAGGGTCAGCGCTGAGGGAGCACCGCACTGTCAGAGGGTCAGAGCTGAGGGAGCGCCTCACTGTCGGACGGTCAGTACTGAGGGAGCGCCACACTGTCGAAGGGTCAGTGCTGAGGGAGTGGGCACTGTCAGAGGGTCAATGCTGAGGGAGCGCCGCACTGTCGGAGGGTCAGTGCTGAGGGAGTGGGCACTGTCGGAGGGTCAGTGCTGAGGGAGCGCCTCACTGTCAGAGGTTCAGTGCTGAGGAACCGGGCTGTGTCGGAGGGTCAGTGCTGAGGCAATGCTGCACTGTCAGAGGGTCAGTGCTGAGGGAGTGGGCACTGTCGGAGGGTCAGTACTGAGGGAGCGCCACACTGTCGAAGGGTCAGTGCTGAGGGAGTGGGCACTGTCAGAGGGTCAATGCTGAGGGAGCGCCGCACTGTCGGAGGGTCAGTGCTGAGGGAGTGGGCACTGTCGGAGGGTCAGTGCTGAGGGAGCGCCTCACTGTCAGAGGTTCAGTGCTGAGGAACCGGGCTGTGTCGGAGGGTCAGTGCTGAGGCAATGCTGCACTGTCAGAGGGTCAGTGCTGAGGGAGTGGGCACTGTCGGAGGGTCAGTGCTGATGGAGTTCGCACTGTCGGAGGGTCAGTGCTGATGGAGTTCGCACTGTCGGATGATCAGTGCTGAGGGAGCGCCGCACTGTCGGAGGATCAGTGCTGAGGGAGCGCCGCACTGTCGGAGGGTCAGTGCTGAGGGAGCGCCTCACTACCGGAGGGTCAGTGCTGAGGGAACGGGCTTTGTTGGAGGGTCAGTGCTGAGGGAGCGCCGCACTGTTGGAGGTCAGTGCTGAGGGAATGGGCACTGTCAGAGGTCAGTGCTGAGGGAATGGGCACTGTCAGAGGTTCAGTGCTGAGGGAGTGCTGCACTGTCAGAGGTTCAGTGCTGAGGGACCGGGCTGTGTCAGAGGGTCAGTGCTGAGGCCATGCTGCACTGTTGCAGGGTCAGTGCTGATGGAGTTCGCACTGTCAGAGGGTCAGTGCTGAGGGAGTGGGCTCTGTCGGAGGGTCAGTGCTGAGGGAGTGGGCTCTGTCGGGGGTGTCAGTGCTGAGGGAGTGCGCACTGTCGGGGGGTCAGTGCTGAGGGAGCGCCTCACTGTCAGAGGTTCAGTGCTGAGGAACCGGGCTGTGTCGGAGGGTCAGTGCTGAGGCAATGCTGCACTGTCAGAGGGTCAGTGCTGAGGGAGTGGGCACTGTCGGAGGGTCAGTGCTGAGGGAGCGGGGCACTCTCAGAGGGTCAGTGCTGAGGGAGTTGGCACAGTCGGAGGGTCAGTGCTGAGGGAGTGGGCTCTATAGGAGGGTCAGTGCTGAGGGAGCGTGACACTGTTGAAGGGTCAGTGCTGTGGGAGCAGCGCACTGTCAGAGGGTCAGAGCTGAGGGAGCACCGCACTGTCAGAGAGTCTGCGCTGAGGGAGCACCGCACTGTCGGACGGTCAGTACTGAGGGAGTGCCACACTGTCGGAGGGTCAGTGCTGAGGGAGTGGGCACTGTTGGAGGGTCAGTGCTGAGGGAGCGCCGCACTGTCAGAGGGTCAGCGCTGAGGGAGCACCGCACTGTCAGAGGGTCAGCGCTGAGGGAGCACCGCACTGTCAGAGGGTCAGAGCTGAGGGAGCGCCTCACTGTCGGACGGTCAGTACTGAGGGAGCGCCACACTGTCGAAGGGTCAGTGCTGAGGGAGTGGGCACTGTTGGAGGGTCAGTGCTGAGGGAGTGGGCACTGTCAGAGGGTCAGTGCTGAGGGAGCGCCGCACTGTCGGCGGGTCAGTGCTGAGGGAGCGCCTCACTGTCAGAGGTTCAGTGCTGAGGAACCGGGCTGTGTCGGAGGGTCAGTGCTGAGGCAATGCTGCACTGTCAGAGGGTCAGTGCTGAGGGAGCGAGCTCTGTTGGAGGGTCAGTGCTGATGGAGTTCGCACTGTCGGAGGGTCAGTGCTGAGGGAGTGGGCTCTGTCGGAGGGTCAGTGCTGAGGGAGTGGGCACTGTCAGAGGGTCAGTGCTGAGGGAGCGCCGCACTGTCGGATGATCAGTGCTGAGGGAGCACCGCACTGTCGGAGGGTCAGTGCTGAGGGAGCGCCGCACTGTCGGAGGATCCGTGCTGAGGGAGCGCCGCACTGTCGGAGGGTCAGTGCTGAGGGAGCGCCTCACTACCGGAGGGTCAGTGCTGAGGGAACGGGCTGTGTTGGAGGGTCAGTGCTGAGGGAGCGCCGCACTGTTGGAGGGTCAGTGCTGAGGGAATGGGCACTGTCGGAGGGTCAGTGCTGAGGGAGTGCCGCACTGTCAGAGGTTCAGAGCTGAGGGACCGGGCTGTGTCAGAGGGTCAGTGCTGAGGCCATGCTGCACTGTTGCAGGGTCAGTGCTGATGGAGTTCGCACTGTCAGAGGGTCAGTGCTGAGGGAGTGGGCACTGTCGGGGGGTCAGTGCTGAGGGAGTGTGCACTGTCGGAGGGTCAGTGCTGCGGGAACGGGCTCTGTCGGAGGGTCAGTGCTGAGGGAGTGGGCACTGTCGGAGGGTCAGTGCTGCGGGAACGGGCTCTGTCGGAGGGTCAGTGCTGAGGGAGTGGGCACTGTCGGAGGGTCAGTGCTGAGGGAGCGGGCACTGTCAGAGGGTCAGTGCTGAGGGAATGGGCACTGTCGGAGGGTCAGCGCTGAGGGAGTGCCGCACTGTCAGAGGTTCAGTGCTGAGGGACCGGGCTGTGTCAGAGGGTCAGTGCTGAGGCCATGCTGCACTGTTGCAGGGTCAGTGCTGATGGAGTTCGCTCTGTCAGAGGGTCAGTGCTGAGCGAGTGGGCTCTGTCGGAGGGTCAGTGCTGAGGGAATGGGCTCTGTCGGGGGTGTCAGTGCTGAGGGAGTGGGCACTGTCGGGGGGTCAGTGCTGAGGGAGTGTGCACTATCGGAGTGTAGGTGCTGAGGGACAGGGCACTGTCGGAGGGTCAGTGCTGAGCGAACGGGCACTGTCGGAGGGTCAGTGCTGCGGGAACGGGCTCTGTTGGAGGGTCAGTGCTGAGGGAGCAGTGCACTGTCGGACGGTCAGTGCTGAGGGAATGGGCACTGTCGGATGGTCAGTGCTGAGGGAGCGCCGCACTGTTGGGGGTTCAGTGCTGAGGGAGTGGGCACTGTCGGAGGGTCAGTGCCGAGGGAGTGTGCACTGTCGGAGTGTAGGTGCTGAGGGACAGGGCACTGTCGGAGGGTCAGTGCTGAGGGAACGGGCACTGTCGGAGGGTCAGTGCTGAGGGAACGGGCACTGTCGGAGGGTCAGTGCTGAGGGAGCGGGCACTGTCGGAGGGTCAGTGCTGAGGGAACGGGCACTGTCGGAGTGTCAGTGCTGCGGGAACGGGCACTGTCAGAGGGTCAGCGCTGAGGGAGTGGGCTCTGTGGGAGGTTCAACACAAACATTATTACCCTGTAGAACCCCCTCGCGGGATGGAGCACACAGTATTTCTGAGCCAGAAAGTGAAGGAAAGCCTCCAGCTCGGAGGAGCTCACTGCCTCAGTGAGTTCTCTTTGCTGTCAGCCTCTGTGACAGTCGCACAGGAGGCTTCGCAGAGCGTCCGGGTGTTTTTGTCACAGTCTGGTGTTTTAAAGGGCTGTGGGGACCATGCCCTGACTTAGCCACCTTCCTGACCAGTGGGGCCAGGGTACTGGCACTCGGTGTTGCCGTTTTAAGAGTCTGCCTGGTTGATCGCTGAGAATGTGGACGGCACAAGAGGGTGTTTTGAGCGCTGTTTTGTGTGTTTCTCTCCTTACGCCCACCAGCAGTGTGACCCTGCGTGGCTTAAGAGGCAGATTTCGACAAAGGGACAGGCTTGTACCAGGGTGTATGCTCTGGTGAGGAGGTTCCGGCTGAGGATCCTGGTTGTCTCAGGTTATTTCCAGTTTAAGGGGCAGGAGCTGCTGCTGTTTGCTCAGATTAGATGGGCTAAGCTGCTGGGAGCGGGGAGGGTGTGGGGTTTTTTTTTCGATGTGGATGTTGTCAGCCTCAGTCCCTGGGGCAGGCAGGGACGCACAAACACCGAGGATGGATTTCAATGTGAAGAAGCTGGCTTCGGGCGCTGGGGTTTTCTTCAGCCGGGCCGTGCAGGTGAGAGGCTTCTCGTTCGGTGCCAGCCCTAACCCCAGCCCCCACCCCCGGGGGTGGGTGTGGGAAGGGGCTACGTACAGGGAGCTACATTCAGGCAGGTCTGCTGGGGGCAGTGCTCGGGGGAGCTCACTGTGACAGGAACAACTCCACCCCGGGGGGGCACGGGGAGAGAGTGGGGCAGGGAGGGGGCACGGGGAGAGAGTGGGGCAGGGAGGGGGCACGGGGAGAGAGTGGGGCAGGGAGGGGGCACGGGGAGAGAGTGGGGCAGGGAGGGGGCGGGGGGAGAGAGTGGGGCAGGGAGGGGGCACGGGGAGAGAGTGGGGCAGGGAGGGGGCACGGGGAGAGAGTGGGGCAGGGAGGGGGCACGGGGAGAGAGTGGGGCAGGGAGGGGGCACGGGGAGAGAGTGGGGCAGGGAGGGGGCGGGGGGAGAGAGTGGGGCAGGGAGGGGGCGGGGGGAGAGAGTGGGGCAGGGGGCGGGGGGGAGAGTGGGGAAGGGGGCGGTGGGGAGAGTGGGGCAGGGGGGCGGGGGGGAGAGTGGGGCAGGGGGGCGGGGGAGGGGGGGAGAGTGGGGCGGGGGGGAGGGGGGGAGAGTGGGGCGGGGGGGAGGGGGGGGAGAGTGGGGCGGGGGGGAGGGGGGGAGAGTGGGGCGGGGGGGAGGGGGGGGAGAGTGGGGCGGGGGGGAGGGGGGGGAGAGTGGGGCGGGGGGGAGGGGGGGGAGAGTGGGGCGGGGGGGAGGGGGGGGAGAGTGGGGCGGGGGGGAGGGGGGGGAGAGTGGGGCGGGGGGGAGAGTGGGGCGGGGGGGAGTGGGGCAGGGGGCGGAGGGGGGGAGAGTGGGGCGGGGGGGAGTGGGGCAGGGGGCGGAGGGGGGGAGAGTGGGGCGGGGGGAGGGGGGGAGAGGGGGGAGGGGGGGAGAGTGGGGCGGGGGGGAGGGGGGGGAGAGTGGGGCGGGGGGGAGTGGGGCAGGGGGCGGGGGGGAGAGGGGGGAGGGGGGGAGAGTGGGGCGGGGGGGAGGGGGGGGAGAGTGGGGCGGGGGGGAGGGGGGGAGAGTGGGGCGGGGGGGAGGGGGGGGAGAGTGGGGCGGGGGGGAGGGGGGGGAGAGTGGGGCGGGGGGGAGGGGGGGGAGAGTGGGGCGGGGGGGAGGGGGGGGAGAGTGGGGCGGGGGGGAGGGGGGGGAGAGTGGGGCGGGGGGGAGAGTGGGGAGAGTGGGGCGGGGGGGGGAGTGGGGCGGGGGGGAGTGGGGCAGGGGGCGGAGGGGGGGAGAGTGGGGCGGGGGGGAGTGGGGCAGGGGGCGGAGGGGGGGAGAGTGGGGCGGGGGGGAGTGGGGCAGGGGGCGGAGGGGGGGAGAGTGGGGCGGGGGGAGGGGGGGAGAGGGGGGAGGGGGGGAGAGTGGGGCGGGGGGAGGGGGGGGAGAGTGGGGCGGGGGGGAGTGGGGCAGGGGGCGGGGGGGAGAGGGGGGAGGGGGGGAGAGTGGGGCGGGGGGGAGGGGGGGGAGAGTGGGGCGGGGGGGAGTGGGGCGGGGGGGAGGGGGGGGAGAGTGGGGCGGGGGGGAGTGGGGCAGGGGGCGGGGGGGAGAGTGGGGCGGGGGGGAGTGGGGCAGGGGGCGGAGGGGGGGAGAGTGGGGCGGGGGGAGGGGGGGAGAGGGGGGAGGGGGGGAGAGTGGGGCGGGGGGGAGGGGGGGAGAGTGGGGCGGGGGGAGGGGGGGAGAGGGGGGAGGGGGGGAGAGTGGGGCGGGGGGGAGGGGGGGAGAGTGGGGCGGGGGGGAGGGGGGGAGAGTGGGGCGGGGGGCGGGGGGGAGAGTGGGGCGGGGGGGAGTGGGGCAGGGGGCGGGGGGGAGAGTGGGGCGGGGGGGAGGGGGGGAGAGTGGGGCGGGGGGGAGGGGGGGAGAGGGGAGAGGGGGGGAGAGTGGGGCAGGGGGGAGGGGGGGAGAGGGGGGAGGGGGGGGAGAGTGGGGCGGGGGGGAGGGGGGGAGAGGGGGGAGGGGGGGGAGAGTGGGGCGGGGGGGAGGGGGGGAGAGGGGAGAGGGGGGGGAGAGTGGGGCAGGGGGGAGGGGGGGAGAGGGGGGAGGGGGGGGAGAGTGGGGAGGGGGGGGAGGGGGGGGAGGGGGGGAGAGGGGGGAGAGTGGGGCGGGGGAGAGGGGGGAGAGTGGGGCGGGGGGGAGGGGGGAGGGGGGGAGAGGGGGGAGGGGGGGAGAGGGGGAGAGGGGGGCGGGGGGGAGAGGGGGGCAGGGGGGAGGGGGGGGAGAGGGGGGAGAGGGGGGCAGGGGGGAGGGGGGGGAGAGGGGGGAGGGGGGGGAGGGGGGAGGGGGGGAGAGGGGGGCGGGGGGGGAGAGGGGGGCGGGGGGGGAGAGTGGGGCGGGGGGGAGTGGGGCAGGGCGGGGGGGAAGAGTGGGGCGGGGGGGGAGAGTGGGGCGGGGGGGAGTGGGGCAGGGGGCGGGGGGAAGAGTGGGGCGGGGGGGAGAGTGGGGCGGGGGGGAGTGGGGCAGGGGGCGGGGGGAAGAGGGGGGAGGGGGGGAGAGGGGGGCGGGGGGGGAGAGTGGGGCGGGGGGGAGTGGGGCAGGGGGCGGGGGAAGAGTGGGGCGGGGGGGGAGAGTGGGGCGGGGGGGAGTGGGGCAGGGGGCGGGGGGAAGAGTGGGGCGGGGGGGAGAGTGGGGCGGGGGGGAGTGGGGCAGGGGGCGGGGGGAAGAGTGGGGCGGGGGGGAGAGTGGGGCGGGGGGGAGTGGGGCAGGGGGCGGGGGGGAGAGTGGGGCGGGGGGGAGGGGGGAGGGGGGAGAGTGGGGCGGGGGGGAGTGGGGCAGGGGGCGGGGGGGAGTGGGGCAGGGGGCGGGGGGGAGTGGGGCAGGGGGCGGGGGGGAGAGTGGGGCGGGGGGGAGGGGGGAGGGGGGAGAGTGGGGCGGGGGGGAGGGGGGAGGGGGGAGAGTGGGGCGGGGGGGAGGGGGGCGGGGGGGAGAGTGGGGCGGGGGGGAGAGTGGGGAGGGGGGGAGAGTGGGGAGGGGGGGAGAGTGGGGCGGGGGGGAGAGTGGGGCGGGGGGGAGGGGGGAGGGGGGAGAGTGGGGCGGGGGGGAGGGGGGAGGGGGGGAGAGTGGGGCGGGGGGGAGAGTGGGGCGGGGGGGAGAGTGGGGCGGGGGGGAGAGTGGGGCGGGGGGGAGAGTGGGGAGGGGGGGAGTGGGGAGGGGGGGAGTGGGGAGGGGGGGAGTGGGGCGGGGGGGAGTGGGGCGGGGGGGAGAGTGGGGCGGGGGGGAGAGTGGGGCGGGGGGGAGAGTGGGGCGGGGGGGAGAGTGGGGAGGGGGGGAGAGTGGGGCGGGGGGGAGAGTGGGGCGGGGGGGAGGGGGGAGGGGGGCGGGGGGGAGAGTGGGGAGGGGGGGAGAGTGGGGAGGGGGGGAGAGTGGGGCGGGGGGGGGAGTGGGGCAGGGGGCGGGGGGAAGAGTGGGGCGGGGGGCGGGGGGGAGAGCGGGGCGGGGGGGAGAGTGGGGCGGGGGGCGGGGGGGAGAGTGGGGCGGGGGGGAGAGTGGGGCGGGGGAGGGGGGGAGAGTGGGGCGGGGGAGGGGGGGAGAGTGGGGCGGGGGGGCGGGGGAGGGGGGGAGAGTGGGGCGGGGGGGAGTGGGGCAGGGGGCGGGGGGAGAGTGGGGCGGGGGGGAGTGGGGCAGGGGGCGGGGGGGAGAGTGGGGCGGGGGGGAGTGGGGCAGGGGGCGGGAGGGAGAGTGGGGCGGGGGGGAGTGGGGCAGGGGGCGGGGGGAAGAGTGGGGCGGGGGGGAGTGGGGCAGGGGGCGGGGGGAAGAGTGGGGCGGGGGGGAGTGGGGCAGGGGGCGGGGGGAAGAGTGGGGCGGGGGGGAGTGGGGCAGGGGGCGGGGGGAAGAGTGGGGCGGGGGGGAGTGGGGCAGGGGGCGGGGGGAAGAGTGGGGCGGGGGGGAGTGGGGCAGGGGGTGGGGGGAAGAGTGGGGCGGGGGGCGGGGGGGAGAGCGGGGCAGAGGGGACAGCGGGGCAGGGAGCGGGGGGAGAGCAGAGCCGGGGGAGAGCGGCGCGGGGGGGCGAACAGGGCAGGGAGCGGGCGGAGAGCGTGGCGGGGGGTAGAGCGGGGGGAGAGCGGGGCGGGAGGGAGAGCGGGGCAGGGAGAGGGGGGAGAGCGGGGCGGGGGGGAGAGCGGGGCGGGAGGGAGAGCGGGGCAGGGAGAGGGGGGAGAGCGGGGCGGGAGGGAGAGCGGGGCAGGGAGAGGGGGGAGAGCGGGGCGGGAGGGAGAGCGGGGCAGGGAGAGGGGGGAGAGCGGGGCGGGGGGGAGAGCGGGGCGGGAGGGAGAGCGGGGCAGGGAGAGCGGGGCAGGGAGCGGGGGGAGAGCGGGGCAGGGGGGACAGCGGGGCAGGGAGCGTGGGGAGAGCGGGGCAGGGGGGACAGCGGGGCAGGGAGCGGGGGAGAGCGGGGCAGGGGGGACAGCGGGGCAGGGAGCGGGGGAGAGCGGGGCAGGGGGGACAGCGGGGCAGGGAGCGGGGGGAGAGCAGAGCCGGGGGAGAGCGGGGCGGGGGGGCGAACAGGGCAGGGAGCGGGGGGAGAGCGTGGCGGGGGGTAGAGCGGGGGGAGAGCGGGGCGGGAGGGAGAGCGGGGCAGGGAGAGGGGGGAGAGCGGGGCGGGAGGGAGAGCGGGGCAGGGAGAGGGGGGAGAGCGGGGCGGGAGGGAGAGCGGGGCAGGGAGAGCGGGGCAGGGAGCGGGGGGACAGCGGGGCAGGGGGGACAGCGGGGCAGGGAGCGGGGGGAGAGCGGGGCAGGGGGGACAGCGGGGCAGGGAGCAGGGGGAGAGCGGGGCAGGGGGCGGGGCGGGGGGGAGAGCGGGGCCGGGGGGGAGCGGGGCCGGGGGAGAGCGGGGCGGGAGGGAGAGCGGGGCAGGGAGAGGGGGGTGAGCGGGGCAGGGAGAGGGGGGAGAGCGGGGCGGGAGGGAGAGCGGGGCGGGAGGGAGAGCGGGGCAGGGAGAGGGGGGAGAGCGGGGGGGGGGAGAGCGGGGCGGGAGGGAGAGCGGGGGAGGGAGAGCGGGGCAGGGGGGAGAGCGGAGCGGGGGGAGAGCGGAGCGGGGCAGGGAGCGGGGGGAGAGCGGAGCGGGGCAGGGGGCGGGGGGAGAGCGGGGCAGGGGGCGGGGGGAGAGCGGGGCAGGGGGCGGGGGGAGAGCGGGGCAGGGGGCGGGGGGAGAGCGGGGCGGGGGGAGAGCGGGGCAGGGGGCGGGGGGAGAGCGGGGCAGGGGGCGGGGGGAGAGCGGGGCAGGGGGCGGGGAGAGCGGGGCAGGGGGCGGGGAGAGCGGGGCAGGGGGCGGGGGGAGAGCGGGGCAGGGGGCGGGGGGAGAGCGGGGCAGGGGGCGGGGGGAGAGCGGGGCAGGGGGCGGGGGGAGAGCGGGGCAGGGGGCGGGGGGAGAGCGGGGCAGGGGGCAGGGGGCGGGGGGAGAGCGGGGCAGGGGGCGGGGGGAGAGCGGGGCAGGGGGCGGGGGGAGAGCGGGGCAGGGGGCAGGGGGCGGGGGGAGAGCGGGGCAGGGGGCGGGGGGAGAGCGGGGCAGGGGGCAGGGGGCGGGGGGAGAGCGGGGCAGGGGGCGGGGGGAGAGCGGGGCAGGGGGCAGGGGGCGGGGGGAGAGCGGGGCAGGGGGCGGGGGGAGAGCGGGGCAGGGGGCGGGGGGAGAGCGGGGCAGGGGGCGGGGGGAGAGCGGGGCAGGGAGCGGGGTGGGGGGGAGAGCGGGGCGGGGGGGGAGCGGGGCCGGGCGAGAGCGGGGCAGGGAGCGGGGGGAGAGCGTGGCGGGGGGTAGAGCGGGGGGAGAGCGGGGCGGGAGGGAGAGCGGGGCAGGGAGATGGGGGAGAGCGGGGCGGGAGGGAGAGCGGGGCAGGGAGAGGGGGGAGAGCGGGGCGGGAGGGAGAGCGGGGGAGGGAGAGCGGGGCAGGGAGCGGGGGGAGAGCGGGGCAGGGGGGGCAGGGGGCGGGGGGAGAGCGGGGCAGGGGGCGGGGGGAGAGCGGGGCAGGGAGCGGGGTGGGGGGGAGAGCGGGGCGGGGGGGGAGCGGGGCCGGGCGAGAGCGGGGCAGGGAGCGGGGGGAGAGCGTGGCGGGGGGTAGAGCGGGGGGAGAGCGGGGCGGGAGGGAGAGCGGGGCAGGGAGATGGGGGAGAGCGGGGCGGGAGGGAGAGCGGGGCAGGGAGAGGGGGGAGAGCGGGGCGGGAGGGAGAGCGGGGCAGGGAGCGGGGGGAGAGCGGGGCAGGGGGGACAGCGGGGCAGGGAGCTGGGGGAGAGCGGGGCAGGGAGCGGGGGGAGAGCGGGGCAGGGGGAGAGCGGGGCAGGGAGCGGGGGGAGAGCGGGGCAGGGAGCTGGGGGAGAGCGGGGCAGGGGGGAGAGCGGGGCAGGGAGCGGGGGGAGAGCGGGGCGGGGGGGAGAGCGGGGCAGGGAGCGGGGGGAGAGCGGGGCGGGGGGGAGAGCGGGGCAGGGAGCCGGGGGAGAGCGGGGCGGGGGGGAGAGCGGGGCAGGGAGCGGGGGAGAGCGGGGCGGGGGGGAGAGCGGGGCAGGGAGCGGGGGAGAGCGGGGCGGGGGGGAGAGCGGGGCAGGGAGCGGGGGAGAGCGGGGCGGGGGGGAGAGCGGGGCAGGGAGCTGGGGAGAGCGGGGCGGCGGGGAGAGCGGGGCAGGGAGCGGGGGAGAGCGGGGCAGGGAGCGGGGGAGAGCGGGGCGGGGAGCGGGGGAGAGCGGGGCTGGGGGGAGAGCGGGGCAGGGAGCGGGGGAGAGCGGGGCAGGGGGGACAGCGGGGCAGGGAGCGGGGGGAGAGCGGTGCGGGGGGGACAGCGGGGCAGGGAGCGGGGGGAGAGCGGTCCGGGGGCATAGCGTGGCAGGGAGCGGGGGGAGAGCAGAGCGGGGCAGGGAGCGGGGTGAGAGCGGGGCAGGGAGCGGGGGGAGAGCGGGGCTGGGGGGAGAGCGGGGCAGGGGGCTTGGGGGAGAGCGGGGCGGGGGGGGGCGAACGGGGCAGGGAGCCGGGGGAGAGCGGGGCGGGGGGGGGGGCGAACGGGGCAGGGAGCGGGGGGAGAGCTGGGCGCGGGAGGGAGCCGGGGGGAGAGCGGGGCGGGGGACGGAGCCGGGGGGAGAGCGGGGCAGAGAGCGGCGGGAGAGCGGGGCAGGGAGCGGCGGGCGAGCGGGGCGGGAGGGAGAGCGGGGCAGGGAGAGCGGGGCAGGGAGCGGGGGGAGAGCGGGGCAGGGGGGACAGCGGGGCAGGGAGCGGGGGGAGAGCGGGGCAGGGGGGACAGCGGGGCAGGGAGCAGGGGGAGAGCGGGGCAGGGGGCGGGGCGGGGGGGAGAGCGGGGCCGGGGGGGAGCGGGGCCGGGGGCGAGCAGGGCGGGAGGGAGAGCGGGGCAGGGAGAGGGGGGTGAGCGGGGCGGGAGGGAGAGCGGGGCAGGGAGAGGGGGGAGAGCGGCGCGGGAGGGAGAGCGGGGCAGGGAGAGGGGGGAGAGCGGGGCGGGAGGGAGAGCCGGGGGGGGAGAGCGGGGCGGGAGGGAGAGCCGGGGGGGGAGAGCGGGGCGGGAGGGAGAGCGGGGGAGGGAGAGCGGGGCAGGGGGGACAGCGGGGCAGGGAGCGGGGGGAGAGCGGAGCGGGGGGAGAGCGGAGCGGGGCAGGGAGCGGGGGGGAGAGCGGAGCGGGGCAGGGAGCGGGGGGAGAGCGGAGCGGGGCAGGGAGCGGGGGGAGAGCGGGGCAGGGGGCGGGGGGAGAGCGGGGCAGGGGGCGGGGGGAGAGCGGGGCAGGGGGCGGGGGGAGAGCGGGGCAGGGGGCGGGGGGAGAGCGGGGCAGGGGGCGGGGGGAGAGCGGGGCAGGGGGCGGGGGGAGAGCGGGGCAGGGGGCGGGGGGAGAGCGGGGCAGGGGGCGGGGGGAGAGCGGGGCAGGGGGCGGGGGGAGAGCGGGGCAGGGGGCGGGGGGAGAGCGGGGCAGAGGGCGGGGGGAGAGCGGGGCAGGGGGCGGGGGGAGAGCGGGGCAGGGGGCGGGGGGAGAGCGGGGCAGGGGGCGGGGGGAGAGCGGGGCAGGGGGCGGGGGGAGAGCGGGGCAGGGGGCGGGGGGAGAGCGGGGCAGGGAGCGGGGTGGGGGGGAGAGCGGGGCGGGGGGGGAGCGGGGCCGGGCGAGAGCGGGGCAGGGAGCGGGGGGAGAGCGTGGCGGGGGGTAGAGCGGGGGGAGAGCGGGGCGGGAGGGAGAGCGGGGCAGGGAGATGGGGGAGAGCGGGGCGGGAGGGAGAGCGGGGCAGGGAGAGGGGGGAGAGCGGGGCGGGAGGGAGAGCGGGGGAGGGAGAGCGGGGCAGGGAGTGGGGGGAGAGCGGGGCAGGGGGAGAGCGGGGCAGGGGGAGAGCGGGGCAGGGAGCTGGGGGAGAGCGGGGCAGGGAGCGGGGGGAGAGCGGGGCAGGGGGAGAGCGGGGCAGGGAGCTGGGGGAGAGCGGGGCGGGGGGGAGAGCGGGGCAGGGAGCTGGGGGAGAGCGGGGCGGGGGGGAGAGCGGGGCAGGGAGCTGGGGGAGAGCGGGGCGGGGGGGGAGAGCGGGGCAGGGAGCTGGGGGAGAGCGGGGCAGGGGGGAGAGCGGGGCAGGGAGCGGGGGGAGAGCGGGGCGGGGGGGAGAGCGGGGCAGGGAGCGCGGGGGAGAGCGGGGCGGGGGGGAGAGCGGGGCAGGGAGCGGGGGAGAGCGGGGCGGGGGGGAGAGCGGGGCAGGGAGCGGGGGAGAGCGGGGCGGGGGGGAGAGCGGGGCAGGGAGCGGGGGAGAGCGGGGCAGGGGGGACAGCGGGGCAGGGAGCGGGGGGAGAGCGGGGCAGGGAGCGGGGGGAGAGCGGGGCAGGGAGCCGGGGGAGCGGGGGGAGAGCGGGGCTGGGGGGAGAGCGGGGCAGGGGGCTTGGGGGAGAGCGGGGCGGGGGGGGGGCGAACGGGGCAGGGAGCCGGGGGAGAGCGGGGCGGGGGGGGGGGGGCCGGGGGTAGCTGGAGTAGTGCGGGGCAGAGAGCGGCGGGAGAGCGGGGCAGGGAGCGGGGGGAGAGCGGGGCGGCGGGGAGAGCGGGGCAGGGAGCGGGGGGGAGCGGGGGAGAGCGGGGCAGGGGGGACAGCGGGGCAGGGAGCGGGGGAGAGCGGGGCAGGGAGCGGGGGGAGAGCAGAGCCGGGGGAGAGCGGGGCGGGGGGGCGAACAGGGCAGGGAGCGGGGAGAGAGCGGGGCGGGGGGTGCGAACGGGGCAGGGAGCCGGGGGAGAGCGGGGCGGGGGGGGGGGGCGAACGGGGCAGGGAGCGGGGGGAGAGCTGGGCGCGGGAGGGAGCCGGTGGGAGAGCGGGGCGGGGGACGGAGCCGGGGGGAGAGCGGGGCGGGGGGGAGAGCCGGGCAGGGAGCTGGAGTAGAGCGGGGCAGGGAGCGGGGGGAGAGCGGGGTAGGGAGCGGGGGGAGAGCGGGGTAGGGAGCGGGGGGAGAGCGGGGTAGGGAGCGGGGGGAGAGCGGGGCAGGGAGCGGGGGAGAGCGGGGCAGGGAGCGGGGGGAGAGCGGGGCAGGGAGCGGGGGGAGAGCGGGGCAGGGAGCGGGGGGAGAGCGGGGCAGGGAGCGGGGGGAGAGCGGGGCAGGGAGCGGGGGAGAGCGGGGCGGGGGGGGAGAGCGGGGCAGGGAGCGGGGGGGAGCGGGGCTGGGGGGAGAGCGGGGCAGGGAGCCGGTGGAGAGCGGGGCGGGGGGGGAGCGGGGCGGGGGGGGGCGAACGGGGCAGGGCGCGGGGGGAGAGCGGGGCTGGGGGGGGGCGAACGGGGCAGGGAGCGGTGGGAGAGCGGGGCGGGGGGGGCGAACGGGGCAGGGAGCGGGGGGAGAGCGGGGCGGGGGGGAGCGAACGGGGCAGGGAGCGGGGGGAGAGCTGGGCGCGGGAGGGAGCCGGGGGGAGAGCGGGGCGGGGGACGGAGCCGGGGGGAGAGCGGGGCGGGGGGGAGAGCCGGGCAGGGAGCTGGAGTAGAGCGGGGCTGGGGGGAGAGCGGGGCAGGGAGCGGGGGGAGAGCGGGGCCGGGGGGAGAGCCGGGCAGGGAGCTGGAGTAGAGCGGGGCTGGGGGGAGAGCGGGGCAGGGAGCGGGGGGAGAGCGGGGCCGGGGGGAGAGCCGGGCAGGGAGCTGGAGTAGAGCGGGACTGGGGGGAGAGCGGGGCAGGGAGCGGGGGGAGAGCGGGGCAGGGGGGAGAGCCGGGCAGGGAGCTGGAGTAGAGTGGGGCTGGGGGGAGAGCGGGGCAGGGAGCGGGGGGAGAGCGGGGCGGGGGGGAGAGTGGGGCAGGGAGCGGGGGGAGAGTGGGGTGGGGGGGAGAGCGGGGCAGGGAGTGGGGGGGAGCGGGGGAGAGCGGGGTGGGGGGGGAGAGCGGGGCAGGGAGCGGGGGCGAGCGGGGTAGAGCGGGGCAGGGGGGACAGCGGGGCAGGGAGCGGGGGAGAGCGTGGCAGGGGGGACAGCGGGGCAGGGAGCGGGGGAGAGCGGGGCAGGGGGGACAGCGGGGCAGGGAGCGGGGGGAGAGCAGGGCAGCGGGGACAGCGGGGCAGGGAGCGGGGGGAGAGCGGGGCAGGGGGGACAGCGGGGCAGGGAGCGGGGGGAGAGCGGGGCAGGGGGGACAGCGGGGCAGGGAGCGGGGGGAGAGCGGGGCGGGGGGGAGCGGGGCAGGGAGCGGGGGGAGAGCGGGGCGGGGGGGAGCGGGGCAGGGAGCTGGGGAGAGCAGAGCGGGGGGAGAGCCGGGCAGGGAGCGGGGGGCGAGCGGGGCAGGGAGCGCGGGGAGAGCGGGGCCGGGGGGAGAGCGGGGCAGGGGGCTGGGGGGAGAGCGGGGCAGGGAGCCGGGGGAGAGTGGGGCGGGGGGGAGACCGGGGCAGGCAGCGGGGGTAGAGCGGGGCGGGAGGGGTCGAACGGGGCAGGGAGCGGGGAGAGAGCGGGGCGGGGCGGGCGAACGGGGCAGGGAGCGGGGGGAGAGCGGGGCGGGGGGGGCGAACGGGGCAGGGAGCGGGAGGAGAGCGGGGCTGGGGGGGCGAACGGGGCAGGGAGTGGGGGGAGAGCGGGGCGGGGGAGGGAGCCGGGTGGAGAGCGGGGCGGGGGACGGAGCCGGGGGGAGAGCGGGGCGGTGGAGGGAGCCGGGGGGAGAGCGGGGCGGGGGAGCGAGCGGGCCGGAGGGTAGAGCGGGGCGGGGGCGGGAGCCGGGGGAGAGCGGGGCGGTGGGGAGAGCGGGGCGGTGGGGAGAGCGGGGCGGTGGGGAGAGCGGGGCGGGGGAGGGAGCGGGGCGGGGGAGGGAGCGGGGGGGGGGAGAGCGGGGCGGGGGAGGGAGCGGGGGGAGAGCGGGGCGGGGGAGGGAGCGGGGGGAGAGCGGGGCGGTGGGGAGAGCGGGGCGGGGGAGGGAGCGGGGGGAGAGCGGGGCGGTGGGGAGAGCGGGGCGGGGGAGGGAGCGGGGGGAGAGCGGGGCGGGGGAGGGAGCGGGGCGGGGGAGGGGGCGGGGGAGGGAGCGGGGGGAGAGCGGGGCGGTGGGGAGAGCGAGGCGGGGGAGGGAGCGGGGGGAGAGCGGGGCGGTGGGGAGAGCGGGGCGGGGGAGGGAGCGGGGGGAGAGCGGGGCGGTAGGGAGAGCGGGGTGGGGGAGTGAGCGGGGGGAGAGCGGGGCGGGGGAGTGAGCGGGGCGGGGGAGGGAGCGGGGGGAGAGCGGGGCGGTAGGGAGAGCGGGGTGGGGGAGTGAGCGGGGGGAGAGCGGGGCGGGGGAGTGAGCGGGGGGAGAGCGGGGCGGTGGGGAGAGCGGGGCGGGGGAGGGAGCGGGGGGAGAGCGGGGCGGTGGGGAGAGCGGGGCGGGGGAGGGAGCGGGGGGAGAGCGGGGCGGGAGGGAGAGCGGGGCGGGGGAGGGAGCCGGGGGAGAGCGGGGCGGTGGGGAGAGCGGGGCGGGGGAGGGAGCCGGGGGAGAGCGGGGCGATGGGGAGAGCGGGGCCGGGGAGGGAGCGGGTGGAGAGCGGGGCGATGGGGAGAGCGGGGCCGGGGAGGGAGCGGGTGGAGAGCGGGGCGATGGGGAGAGCGGGGCCGGGGAGGGAGCGGGTGGAGAGCGGGGCGATGGGGAGAGCGGGGCCGGGGAGGGAGCGGGTGGAGAGCGGGGCGGTGGGGAGAGCGGGGCGGGGGAGTGAGCCGGGGGGAGAGCGGGGCGGTGGGGAGAGCGGGGCGGTGGGGAGAGCGGGGCGGGGGGGAGAGCGGGGCGGTGGGGAGAGCGGGGCGGGGGAGGGAGCCGGGGGAGAGCGGGGCGGTGGGGAGAGCGGGGCGGTGGGGAGAGCGGGGCGGTGGGGAGAGCGGGGCGGTGGGGAGAGCGGGGCGGTGGGGAGAGCGGGGCGGGGGAGGGAGCGGGGGGAGAGCGGGGCGGTGGGGAGAGCGGGGCGGGGGAGGGAGCGGGGGGAGAGCGGGGCGGTGGGGAGAGCGGGGCGGGGGAGGGAGCGGGGGGAGAGCGGGGGGAGAGCGGGGCGGGGGAGGGAGCGGGGGAGAGGGGGGTGGGGGAGGGAGCGGGGGGAGAGCGGGGCGGGGGAGGGAGCGGGGGGAGAGCGGGGCGGGGGAGGGAGCGGGGGGAGAGCGGGGCTGGGGAGGGAGCGGGGGGAGAGCGGGGCGGTGGGGAGAGCGGGGCGGGGGAGGGAGCGGGGCGGTGGGGAGAGCGGGGCGGGGGAGGGAGCGGGGGGAGAGCGGGGCTGGGGAGGGAGCGGGGGGAGAGCGGGGCGGTGGGGAGAGCGGGGCGGGGGAGGGAGCGGGGCGGTGGGGAGAGCGGGGCGGGGGAGGGAGCGGGGGGAGTGCGGGGCGGTGGGGAGAGCGGGGCGGGGGAAGGAGCGGTCGGAGAGCGGGGCCGGGGGGAGAGCTGGGGAGGTAGCGGGGGGGAGAGCGGGGCGGGGGAGGGAGCGGGGCGAGAGCAGGGTGGGGGAGAGAGCGGGGTGGGGGAGAGAGCCGGGTGGGGGAGGGAGCGGGGGGATAGCGTGGCGGGGGGAGAGCGGGGCGGGGGAGGGAGCGGGGCGAGAGCAGGGTGGGGGAGAGAGCGGGGTGGGGGAGAGAGCCGGGTGGGGGAGGGAGCGGGGGGATAGCGTGGCGGGGGGAGAGCGGGGCGGGGGAGGGAGCGGGAGGAGAGCGGGGCGGGGGAGGGAGCGGGGGGAGAGCGGGGCGGGGGAGGGGAGGGAGCGGGGAGAGAGCGGGGCGGGGGAGAGAGCGGGGTCGGGGAGGGAGCCGGGGGAGAGCGGGGCGATGGGGAGAGCGTGGCGGGGGGGAGAGCAGGGTGGGGGGGAAAGCGGGGCGGTGGGGAGAGCGGGGCGGGGGAGGGGGCCGGGGGGAGAGCGGGGCAGGGTGCGGTGGGAGACCGGGGCTGGGGGGAGAGCGGGGCAGGGAGCGGGGGGAGAGCGGGGCAGGGAGGAGTGGGAGTGCGGGGCAGGGACTGGGGGGAGAGCGGGGCAAGGAGCGGGGGTGAGAGCGGGGCGGGGGGGAGAGTGGGGCAGGGAGCGGGGGGGAGCGGGGGAGAGCGGGGCAGGGAGCCGGGGGAGAGCGGGGGGAGTGCGGGGCTGGGGGGAGAGCGGGGCATGGAGCGGGGGCAGAGCGGGGCAGGGAGGGGGTGGGAGAGCAGGGCAGGGAGCGGGGCAGGGAGGGGGTGGGAGAGCGGGGCAAGGAGTGGGGTGAGAGCGGGGCGGGGAGAGCGGGGCTGGGAGGGGGTGGGAGAGCGGGGCAAGGAGCGGGGTGAGAGCGGGGCGGGGGAGAGCGGGGAAGGGAGCGGGGGGAGTGCGGGGCGGGGGGGAGAGCGGGGCAGGGAGCGGGGGGAGAGCGGGGCGGGGGGGAGAGCGGGGCAGGGAGCGGGGGGAGAGCGGGGCGGGGGGGAGAGCGGTGCAGGGAGCGGGGGGAGAGCGGGGCGGGGGGGAGAGTGGGGCAGGGAGCGGGGGAGAGCGGGGCAGGGGGGACAGCGGGGCAGGGAGCGGGGGAGAGCGGGGCAGGGGGGACAGCGGGGCAGGGAGCGGGGGGAGAGCGGGGCGGGGCAGGGAGCTGGGGGAGAGCGGGGCGGGGGGAGAGCGGGGCAGGGAGCGGGGGGAGAGCGGGGCAGGGAGCGGGGGGAGAGCTGGGCGGGGGGGAGAGCGGGGCAGGGAGCGGGGGGAGAGCGGGGAAGAGCGGGGCAGGGGGGACAGCGGGGCAGGGAGCGGGGGAGAGCGGGGCAGGGGGGACAGCGGGGCAGGGAGCGGGGGAGAGCGGGGAAGGGGGGACAGCGGGGCAGGGAGCGGGGGAGAGCGGGGCAGGGGGGACAGGGGGGCAGGGAGCCGGGGGAGAGCGGGGCAGGGAGCGGGGCAGGGAGCGGGGGGAGAGCGGGGCAGGGAGCGGGGGAGTGCAGGGCAGGGAGCGGGGGGAGAGCGGGGCAGGGAGCCGAGGGAGCGCGGGGAGAGCAGGGCAGGGAGCGGGGGGAGAGCGGGGCTGGGGGGAGAGCGGGGCAGGGGGCTGGGGGGAGAGCAGGGCAGGGAGCCGGGGGAGAGCGGGGCAGGGGGGAGAGCGGGGCGGGGGGGGGCGAACGGGGCAGGGAGCGGGGGGAGAGCGGGGCGGGGGGGGCGAACGGGGCAGGGAGCGGGGGGAGAGCGGGGCGGCGGGGGGCGAACGGGGCAGGGAGCGGGGGGAGAGCTGGGCGGGGGACGGAGCCGGGGGGAGAGCGGGGTGGGGGGGAGAGCCGGGCAGGGAGCTGGAGTAGAGCGGGGCCGGGGGGAGAGCGGGGCAGGGAGCGGGGGGAGAGCGGGGCCGGGGGGAGAGCGGGGCGGGGGGGAGAGCGGGGCAGGGAGCGGGGGGAGAACGGGGCGGGGGGGAGAGCGGGGCAGGGAGCGGGGGGAGAGTGGGGCGGGGGGGAGAGCGGGGCAGGGAGCCGGGGGAGAGCGGGGCAGGGAGCGGGGGGAGAGCGGGGCAGGGAGCCGGGGGAGAGCGGGGCAGGGAGCGGGGGGAGAGCGGGGCAGGGGGGAGAGCGGGGCAGGGAGCGGGGGGAGAGCGGGGCCGGGGGGAGAGCGGGGCAGGGAGCGGGGGGAGAGCGGGGCCGGGGGGAGAGCGGGGCAGGGAGCGGGGGAGAACGGGGCGGGGGGGAGAGCGGGGCAGGGAGCGGGGGGAGAGTGGGGCGGGGGGGAGAGCGGGGCAGGGAGCCGGGGGAGAGCGGGGCAGGGAGCGGGGGGAGAGCGGGGCAGGGGGGACAGCGGGGCAGGGAGCGGGGGAGAGCAGAGCGGGGGGAGAGCGGGGCAGGGAGCTGGGGGGGAGCGGGGCAGGGAGCGGGGGGAGAGCGGGGCTGGGGGGAGAGCGGGGCAGGGGGCTGGGGGGAGAGCGGGGCAGGGAGCCGGGGGAGAGCGGGGCAGGGGGCTGGGGGGAGAGCGGGGCAGGGAGCCGGGCAGAGCGGGGCAGGGGGGAGAGCGGGGCGGGGGGGGCGAACGGGGCAGGGAGCGGGGGGAGAGCGGGGCCGGGGGGGCGAACGGGGCAGGGAGCGGGGGGAGAGCGGGGCCGGGGGGAGAGCGGGGCAGGGAGCGGGGGGAGAACGGGGCGGGGGGGAGAGCGGGGCAGGGAGCGGGGGGGAGAGTGGGGCGGGGGGGAGAGCGGGGCAGGGAGCCGGGGGAGAGCGGGGCAGGGAGCGGGGGGAGAGCGGGGCAGGGGGGGGAGCGGGGGAGAGCAGAGCGGGGGGAGAGCGGGGCAGGGAGCCGGGGGGGAGCGGGGCAGGGAGCGGGGGGAGAGCGGGGCTGGGGGGAGAGCGGGGCAGGGGGCTGGGGGGAGAGCGGGGCAGGGAGCCGGGGGAGAGCGGGGCAGGGGGCTGGGGGGAGAGCGGGGCAGGGAGCCGGGGGAGAGCGGGGCAGGGGGGGCGAACGGGGCGGGGGGGGCGAACGGGGCAGGGAGCGGGGGGAGAGCGGGGCCGGGGGGGCGAACGGGGCAGGGAGCGGGGCGGGGGGGTGCGAACGGGGCAGGGAGCGGGGGGAGAGCGGGGCGGGGGGGGGCAAACGGGGCAGGGAGCGGGGGGAGAGCTGGGCGCGGGAGGGAGCCGGGGGGAGAGCGGGGCGGGGGACGGAGCCGGGGGGAGAGCGGGGTGGGGGGGAGAGCCGGGCAGGGAGCTGGAGTAGAGCGGGGCGGGGGGGAGAGCGGGGCAGGGAGCGGGGGGAGAGCGGGGCGGGGGGGAGAGCGGGGCAGGGAGCGGGGGGAGAGCGGGGCGGGGGGGAGAGCGGGGCAGGGAGCGGGGGGAGAGCGGGGCGGGGGGGAGAGCGGGGCAGGGAGCGGGGGGAGAGCGGGGCGGGGGGGAGAGCGGGGCAGGGAGCGGGGGGAGAGCGGGGCGGGGGGGAGAGCGGGGCAGGGAGCGGGGGGAGAGCGGGGCGGGGGGGAGAGCGGGGCAGGGAGCGGGGGGAGAGCGGGGCGGGGGGGAGAGCGGGGCAGGGAGCGGGGGGAGAGCGGGGCGGGGGGGAGAGCGGGGCAGGGAGCGGGGGGAGAACGGGGCGGGGGGGAGAGCGGGGCAGGGAGCGGGGGGAGAACGGGGCGGGGGGGAGAGCGGGGCAGGGAGCGGGGGGAGAACGGGGCGGGGGAGAGAGCGGGGGGAGAACGGGGCGGGGGGGAGAGCGGGGCAGGGAGCGGGGGGAGAGCGGGGCGGGGGGGAGAGCGGGGCAGGGAGCGGGGGGAGAGCGGGGCGGGGGGGAGAGCGGGGCAGGGAGCGGGGGGAGAGCGGGGCGGGGGGGAGAGCGGGGCAGGGAGCGGGGGGGAGTGGGGGAGAGCGGGGCAGGGGGGACAGCGGGGCAGGGAGCGGGGGAGAGCGGGGCAGGGGGGACAGCGGGGCAGGGAGCGGGGGGAGAGCGGGACGGGGGGGAGCGGGGCAGGGAGCGGGGGAGAGCAGAGCGGGGGGAGAGCGGGGCAGGGAGCGGGGGGAGAGCGGGGCAGGGAGCGGGGGGAGAGCGGGGCGGGGGGGAGCGGGGCAGGGAGCGGGGGAGAACAGAGCGGGGGGAGAGCGGGGCAGGGAGCGGGGGGAGAGCGGGGCAGGGAGCGGGGGGAGAGCGGGGCAGGGAGCGGGGGGAGAGCGGGGCAGGGAGCGCGGGGAGAGCGGGGCCGAGGGGAGAGCGGGGCAGGGGGCGGGGGGAGAGCGGGGCAGGGAGCCGGGGGAGAGTGGGGCGGGGGGGAGAGCGCGGCAGGCAGCGGGGGTAGAGCGGGGCGGGGGGGGTCGAACGGGGCAGGGAGCGGGGAGAGAGCGGGGCGGGGGGGGCGAACGGGGCAGGGAGCGGGGGGAGAGCGGGGCGGGGGGGGCGAACGGGGCAGGGAGCGGGGGGAGAGCGGGGCGGGGGGGGCGAACAGGGCAGGGAGCGGGGGGAGAGCGGGGCGGGGGGGGCGAACGGGGCAGGGAGCGGGGGGAGAGCGGGGCGGGGGGGGCGAACGGGGCAGGGAGCGGGGGGAGAGCGGGGCGGGGGGGGCGAACGGGGCAGGGAGCTGGGGGAGAGCGGGGCGGGGGGGGCGAACGGGGCAGGGAGCTGGGGGAGAGCGGGGCGGGGGGGGCGAACGGGGCAGGGAGCGGGGGGAGAGCGGGGCGGGGGGGGCGAACGGGGCAGGGAGCGGGGGGAGAGCGGGGCGGGGGGGGCGAACGGGGCAGGGAGCGGGGCGGGGGGGGCGAACGGGGCAGGGAGCGGGGGGAGAGCGGGGCGGGGGGGGCGAACGGGGCAGGGAGCGGGGGGAGAGCGGGGCGGGGCAGGGAGCGGGGGGAGAGCGGGGCGGGGGGAGAGCGGGGCAGGGAGTGGGGGGAGAGCGGGGCAGGGAGCGGGGGGAGAGCTGGGCGGGGGGGAGAGCGGGGCAGGGAGCTGGGGGAGAGCGGGGAAGAGCGGGGCAGGGAGCGGGGGGAGAGCGGGGCAGGGAGCGGGGGGGAGCGGGGGAGAGCGGGGCAGGGGGGACAGCGGGGCAGGGAGCCGGGGGAGAGCAGAGCGGGGGGAGAGCGGGGCAGGGAGCGGGGCAGGGAGCGGGGGGAGAGCGGGGCAGGGAGCGGGGGGAGTGCAGGGCAGGGAGCGGGGGGAGAGCGGGGCAGGGAGCCGAGGGAGCGCGGGGAGAGCAGGGCAGGGAGCGGGGGGAGAGCGGGGCTGGGGGGAGAGCGGGGCAGGGGGCTGGGGGGAGAGCAGGGCAGGGAGCCGGGGGAGAGCGGGGCAGGGGGGAGAGCGGGGCGGGGGGGGCGAACGGGGCAGGGAGCGGGGGGAGAGCGGGGCGGGGGGGGCGAACGGGGCAGGGAGCGGGGGGAGAGCGGGGCGGCGGGGGGCGAACGGGGCAGGGAGCGGGGGGAGAGCTGGGCGCGGGAGGGAGCCGGGGGGAGAGCGGGGCGGGGGACGGAGCCGGGGGGAGAGCGGGGCGGGGGGGAGAGCCGGGCAGGGAGCTGGAGTAGAGCGGGGCCGGGGGGAGAGCGGGGCAGGGAGCGGGGGGAGAGCGGGGCCGGGGGGAGAGCGGGGCCGGGGGGAGAGCGGGGCAGGGAGCGGGGGGAGAGCGGGGCGGGGGGGAGAGCGGGGCAGGGAGCGGGGGGAGAGCGGGGCGGGGGGGAGAGCGGGGCAGGGAGCGGGGGGAGAGCGGGGCGGGGGGGAGAGCGGGGCAGGGAGCGGGGGGAGAACGGGGCGGGGGGGAGAGCGGGGCAGGGAGCGGGGGGAGAGTGGGGCGGGGGGGAGAGCGGGGCAGGGAGCCGGGGGAGAGCGGGGCAGGGAGCGGGGGGAGAGCGGGGCAGGGGGGACAGCGGGGCAGGGAGCGGGGGAGAGCAGAGCGGGGGGAGAGCGGGGCAGGGAGCCGGGGGGGAGCGGGGCAGGGAGCGGGGGGAGAGCGGGGCAGGGGGCTGGGGGGAGAGCGGGGCAGGGGGCTGGGGGGAGAGCGGGGCAGGGAGCCGGGGGAGAGCGGGGCAGGGGGCTGGGGGGAGAGCGGGGCAGGGAGCCGGGGGAGAGCGGGGCAGGGGGGAGAGCGGGGCGGGGGGGGCGAACGGGGCAGGGAGCGGGGGGAGAGCGGGGCCGGGGGGGGCGAACGGGGCAGGGAGCGGGGCGGGGGGGTGCGAACGGGGCAGGGAGCGGGGGGAGAGCGGGGCGGGGGGGGGCAAACGGGGCAGGGAGCGGGGGGAGAGCTGGGCGCGGGAGGGAGCCGGGGGGAGAGCGGAGCGGGGGACGGAGCCGGGGGGAGAGCGGGGTGGGGGGGAGAGCCGGGCAGGGAGCTGGAGTAGAGCGGGGCGGGGGGGAGAGCGGGGCAGGGAGCGGGGGGAGAGCGGGGCGGGGGGGAGAGCGGGGCAGGGAGCGGGGGGAGAGCGGGGCGGGGGGGAGAGCGGGGCAGGGAGCGGGGGGAGAGCGGGGCGGGGGGGAGAGCGGGGCAGGGAGCGGGGGGAGAGCGGGGCGGGGGGGAGAGCGGGGCAGGGAGCAGGGGGAGAGCGGGGCGGGGGGGAGAGCGGGGCAGGGAGCGGGGGGAGAACGGGGCGGGGGGGAGAGCGGGGCAGGGAGCGGGGGGAGAACGGGGCGGGGCAGGGAGCGGGGGGAGAACGGGGCGGGGGGGAGAGCGGGGCAGGGAGCGGGGGGAGAACGGGGCGGGGGAGAGAGCGGGGGGAGAACGGGGCGGGGGGGAGAGCGGGGCAGGGAGCGGGGGGAGAGTGGGGCGGGGGGGAGAGCGGGGCAGGGAGCGGGGGGGAGTGGGGGAGAGCGGGGCAGGGGGGACAGCGGGGCAGGGAGCGGGGGAGAGCGGGGCAGGGGGGACAGCGGGGCAGGGAGCGGGGGGAGAGCGGGACGGGGGGGAGCGGGGCAGGGAGCGGGGGAGAGTAGAGCGGGGGGAGAGCGGGGCAGGGAGCGGGGGGAGAGCGGGGCAGGGAGCGGGGGAGAGCGGGGCAGGGAGTGGGGGGAGAGCGGGGCGGGGGGGAGCTGGGCAGGGAGCGGGGGAGAGCAGAGCGGGGGGAGAGCGGGGCAGGGAGCGGGGGGAGAGCGGGGCAGGGAGCGGGGGGAGAGCGGGGCAGGGAGCGGGGGGAGAGCGGGGCAGGGAGCGGGGGGAGAGCGGGGCAGGGAGCGGGGGGAGAGCGGGGCAGGGAGCGGGGGGAGAGCGGGGCAGGGAGCGGGGGGAGAGCGGGGCCGAGGGGAGAGCGGGGCAGGGGGCGGGGGGAGAGCGGGGCAGGGAGCCGGGGGAGAGCGGGGCGGGGAGCGGGGGGAGAGCGGGGCAGGGAGTGGGGGGAGAGCGGGGCGGGGGGGAGCTGGGCAGGGAGCGGGGGAGAGCAGAGCGGGGGGAGAGCGGGGCAGGGAGCGGGGGGAGAGCGGGGCAGGGAGCGGGGGGAGAGCGGGGCAGGGAGCGGGGGGAGAGCGGGGCAGGGAGCGGGGGGAGAGCGGGGCAGGGAGCGGGGGGAGAGCGGGGCAGGGAGCGGGGGGAGAGCGGGGCAGGGAGCGGGGGGAGAGCGGGGCCGAGGGGAGAGCGGGGCAGGGGGCGGGGGGAGAGCGGGGCAGGGAGCCGGGGGAGAGCGGGGCGGGGGGGGTCGAACGGGGCAGGGAGCGGGGAGAGAGCGGGGCGGGGGGGGCGAACGGGGCAGGGAGCGGGGGGAGAGCGGGGCGGGGGGGGCGAACGGGGCAGGGAGCGGGGGGAGAGCGGGGCGGGGGGGGGCGAACGGGGCAGGGAGCGGGGGGAGAGCGGGGCGGGGGGGGCGAACGGGGCAGGGAGCTGGGGGAGAGCGGGGCGGGGGGGGCGAACGGGGCAGGGAGCGGGGGGAGAGCGGGGCGGGGGGGGCGAACGGGGCAGGGAGCGGGGGGAGAGCGGGGCGGGGGGGGCGAACGGGGCAGGGAGCGGGGGGAGAGCGGGGCGGGGGGGGCGAACGGGGCAGGGAGCGGGGGGAGAGCGGGGCGGGGGGGGCGAACGGGGCAGGGAGCGCGGGGAGAGCAGGGCGGGGGGGGGCGAACGGGGCAGGGAGCGGGGGGAGAGCGGGGCGGGGGAGGGAGCCGGGTGGAGAGCGGGGCGGGGGAGGGAGCCGGGTGGAGAGCGGGGAGGGGGAGGGAGCCGGGTGGAGAGCGGGGCGGGGGAGGGAGCCGGGGGGAGAGCGGGGCGGGGGAGGGAGCCGGGGGGAGAGCGGGGCGGGGGAGGGAGCCGGGGGGAGAGCGGGGCGGGGGAGGGAGCCGGGGGGAGAGCGGGGCGGGGGAGGGAGCGGGGCGAGAGCGGGGCGGGGGAGGGAGCTGGGGGAGAGCGGGGCGGGGGAGGGAGCGGGGCGAGAGCGGGGCGGAGGGGAGAGCGGGGCGGGGGAGGGAGCCGGGGGAGAGCGGGGCGGGGGAGGGAGCGGGGCGAGAGCGGGGCGGAGGGGAGAGCGGGGCGGGGGAGAGCGGGGCGGGGGAGGGAGCGGGGCGGTGGGGAGAGCGGGGCGGGGGAGGGAGCCGGGGGAGAGCGGGGCGGTGGGGAGAGCGGGGCGGGGGAGGGAGCGGGGGGAGAGCGGGGCGGTGGGGAGAGCGGGGCGGGGGAGGAAGCGGGGGGAGAGCGGGGCGGTGGGGAGAGCGGGGCGGGGGAGGGAGCGGGGGGAGAGCGGGGCGGTAGGGAGAGCGGGGCGGGGGAGGGAGCTGGGGGAGAGCGGGGCGGTGGGGAGAGCGGGGCGGGGGAGGGAGCTGGGGGAGAGCGGGGCGGTGGGGAGAGCGGGGCTGGGGAGGGAGCTGGGGGTGAGCGGGGCGGTGGGGAGAGCGGGGCGGGGGAGGGAGCTGGGGGAGAGCGGGGCGGTGGGGAGAGCGGGGCGGGGGAGGGAGCTGGGGGAGAGCGGGGCGGTGGGGAGAGAGGGGCGGGGGTGGGAGCCGGGGGAGAGCGGGGCGGGGGAGAGCGGGGCGGTGGGGAGAGCGGGGCGGGTGAGGGAGCGGGGGGGAGAGCGGGGCGGGGGAGGGAGCGGGGCGGGGGAGGGAGCGGGGGGAGAGCGGGGCGGGGGAGGGAGCGGGGCGGGGGAGGGAGCGGGGGGAGAGCGGGGCGGGGGAGGGAGCGGCTGGAGAGCGGGGCGGTGGGGAGAGCGGGGCGGGGGAGGGAGCAGGGGGAGAGCGGGGCAGGGGAGGGAGCAGGGGGAGAGCGGGGCGGGGGAGGGAGCAGGGGGAGAGCGGGGCGGTGGGGAGAGCGAGGCTGGGGAGGGAGCCGGGCGAGAGCGGGGCGATGGGGAGAGCGTGGCGGGGGGGAGAGCAGGGTGGGGGGGAAAGCGGGGCGGTGGGGAGAGCGGGGCCGGGGAGGGGGCCGGGGGGAGAGCGGGGCAGGGTGCGGTGGGAGAGCGGGGCAGGGAGCGGGGGGGAGAGCGGGGCAGGGGGACAGCGGGGCAGGGAGGAGTGGGAGTGCGGGGCAGGGACTGGGGGGAGAGCGGGGCAAGGAGCGGGGGTGAGAGCGGGGCGGGGGGGAGAGCGGGGCAGGGAGCGGGGGGAGAGCGGGGGGAGTGCGGGGCTGGGGGGAGAGCGGGGCATGGAGCGGGGGCAGAGCGGGGCAGGGAGGGGGTGGGAGAGCAGGGCAGGGAGCGGGGGGAGAGCGGGGCAGGGAGGGGGTGGGAGAGCGGGGCAAGGAGCGGGGTGAGAGCGGGGCGGGGAGAGCGGGGAAGGGAGCGGGGGGAGTGCGGGGCGGGGGGGAGAGCGGGGTGAGTGCGGGGCGGGGGGGGAGTGCGGGGCATGGAGCGGGGGGTGAGAGGGGCAGGGAGGGGGTGGGAGACCAGGGCAGGGAGCGGGGGGAGTGTGGGGCCCGGGGGAGTGCGGGGCAGGGAGTGGGGGCAGAGAGTGGTGCAGGGAGTCGGTGGGGGGAGAGTGGGGCAGGGAGTCGGAGTGGGGGAGTCTGGGGCAGGGAGTCGGGGGGGAGAGAGCGGGGCGGGGAGAGTGGGGCAGGGAGCCGGGGGGAGAGTGGGGCGGGAAGAGTGGGGCAGGGAGAGCGGCGGGCAGGGAAGGGGGCAGGGGGAGAGATGGGGATGGGGGTTGAGGAGGCGAGGGGTGGGGGATCCGAGAGGGAGTGGGGCACGAGGGAGAGTGGGGCATGCGGAGAGGGGGTAGGGAGGGGTCTGAGAGGAGGAGTGGGGCGGTGTGTGGGAGAGAGGGGCAGGGACTGGCAGAGGGCAGGGGGTTCGAGAGGGACAGTGGGGCATGGAAGCGGGGAGAGGGTCAGGGACAGGGACAGAGATTATTCCAGCGATAACTTCACTGTCCAGACCCAGAGACAGTGACAGAGACAGGTACAGTAACAAATGAGACTCCGAACGCGCCCCTTCCCCACCCCCCCCCCGTCATCACTGTATAATCCCAGCAACTGTGTGAATGAGGAAAAACCGGGACAGCTGAGAAACTGAGCAGATTTTCCCAGATGGGTTCCCTAAAATTAATTCAAATCTAACACACGTAGTTTGGGAGGTGGTGCAGAGTAGATTCAGATCCTGGTTAAAGTCTGCACCAATCAGTGTGTAACTTCAGAGAAAGGGTGCTCGACTGAGCTCAAACTTCAAATTCATCGTTTTGTTTGAGGGTGTTGTTTAATTGCAACAAGCTGAGCCTTTATCTCTCTCCCAGTCCAGGGGCTGCTAACTATTCCTGTCCCAATTCTTTGGTTTGACTAATTACGCCTTTTGCGTCTCCTGGTCTGGCACGGGTTGGCAGCAGATGTTGGAGCTTATTTGATATTGGTTTTATAGAACGTTATAATCTTGGGCTGGTTATGAGTAATGGTGGGTGAGAGAAGGAATACGGAATAGTAGGACGGTGATAACATAGAACAGGAGGCTACTCGGCCTGCACTGTTGCTGCTGGCTCTTGTCCAGATGGAGGCCACTTTCCTGTATAGGTAATGGCCCTTGTCATCTTTGAAAGCCCCAGTTTGGATCCGTCTCTGCCACCGCACTCTCTGAGATGACACCCCCCACCCCCCCCAAGAGGAAAGCTCTTGGCCAGTGTCCAGTAAAGATTTTAAGGGTGAGGGCCAAAGGCTGGTGTGTGGAGTTGGGCCATGCACCTGCCATTGAATGGCAGAACAGGTTTTCAGGGCTGAATGGCCTGCTCTGGTTCTAGGTTTCTGTTTCCAGTCCTGACCCTGTCACGAAGTGACTCCCTGACCGAGATCCAGTGACAAGGCCAGGCAGCCCCTCCTTTTCCTCAAGCAGGAATCTTGAGGGAAAGTCCCTTGCACTCCTGCCCTGGATCCAAGGATTTGTTCAAAGGGAATGCCTTCTTGGCCATATCTTGGTGTATATCGCTGCCCCACCCCACCATGGCTCCAGCTCCTGGTGCAGCGAACGATCCAGACTGATGGGACAATGAGCTACGGAAGAAATGCTGATCTGTTAGAGACAGGGCGCTTGTTATTGGCTGGGGTTCCAGGAACTGGGGCTAAAGAGGCTGGCACAAAGACTCTGGGTTCAGGTTGGAAAGGTGGCCTGGGTGTTGTGGGGACATCCGCAATGTCCTTAGGGACAGAATTCCAGGATTTTGACCCAGCAATACTGAAGGAACTGCGTTATGTTTCCAAGTCGGGATGGTGAGTGGCTCGGAGGGGAACTCTCAGGGGATGGTGTTCCCCTGTATCTGCTGCCCTTGTCCTTCTAGATGGAAGTGGTCGTGTGTTTGGAAGGTCCTGTCTGAGGGTCTCTAGTAAATTTCTGTGGTGCATCTTGTAGATGGTACACACTGCTGCTTTGTCCTGGATGGTGTCAAGCTTCTTGCGTGTTGTTGGGGCTGCACTCATCCAGGCAAATGCGGAGTATCCCATCACACTCCTGACTCGTGCCTTGTAGATGGTGGTTAGGCTTTGGGGAGTCAAGAAGGGAGTTACTCACCACAGGATCCCCAGCCTCTGACCTGCTCATGTAGCCACTGTGTTCATGTGTTTCGTCGTGTTGTGCTCACCATCAATGATAATGCACCCCCCCCCCCACCGAGGATATTGGTGGTGGTATTGATCATGACAGTGTCACTGAATGTCGGGAGGCAGTGACTGGATTCTCTTATTGGAGATGGTCATTGCCTGACACTGTGTAACACAGATGTATTTTTTTGCCAGTTTTCAAGCCAAGCCTGGCCCAGATCTTGCTGCGTTTGGAGAGGAATTGCGTCAGTATCTGAGGAGTCACAAACTGTGCTGAGCGTTGGGCATGTTCACTTCTGACCTCCTGATGGAGGGAAGGTCATTGATGAAGCAGCTGAAGATGGTTGGGCCTGGGACACTACCCTACTCTAAGGAACTCCTGCAGAGAGGTCCTGGAGCTGAGGTGACTGACCTCCGACAACCACAAAAAAAAAGCTGGCTTTTGTCGATTCCCTCCTGCAGGTCTGCTGTCTCCCATGGTCACCGAGCTAGGCCGAAATAGGTTAACACATCCTGCGGATCTGCTCCGTGTGATGACGGACCGGCCCCCTGAGTGTGTGTGTGTGTGAGATCCTGTAATTGCATGCGCATGCCTGTGAGCGTGACTGTGTACGCGTGTGTACGTGTGTGGGCGTGCATGCTTGCCTGTGCGAGCACGCACACATATGTGAGCATGGGCATGAGCGCGTGCATGCACGTGTGATCATGCACACGTGTGTGAGCGTGTGCGTGCGTGTGTGTGTGTGAGCATTTGTGGGTATGCATGAGTGTGCCTGTGAGAGTGTGCGTCTGTGCATTATTGCGCCTGTGTGAGTGTGCGCGTATGTGTGTGTTTTGTTTAGAGAGAGAGTGTGTGTCTGTGTGTGTGTGTCCCCACATCTCCCCTCCTGCTGGTGTGTCTCTCTCTGCCTGGCAGTTTCCTGCTGTGTGCCTTTTGAGAGGGCAGCTGGTTTGAAGGTGCTGACTTTGAGCTCTGACAGATCAAAATTAAATAAAGAACAATAAGGCCTTTCCATGATCAGGAACATGACGACCTCCTTCGCAACACAGCACTGTTTAACCTGAACTAATTTTATAATCTCTGCTGTAAACCCACAATGTGATTACAATCTTCAGCTGCAGTTCCCTCTGCACACCTTCAGTTTTTGCTTTTTTTTAATATGACTCCTGATTTTATTTTTAACTTCCTCCCCCTCCGCCCCCTCCACCAAGTCCTCCAACCCCCAATTGTGAGATTAATAAACCAAGTGGAGCTGGCGGGTCAGTAGTGACTGTGTGTAATCTAATCCCTTGGTGTTGTACTCCAAATGTAGAGTGTCCCTGGAAGCAGGTAGCTCTGTTACATCCCCCAGAGCGTGTCTCCTTTTAATGTGGCAGCTATATCTCTGTACGCAAGAGTTTAGAAGATTGAGAAGGGAAGGTCTTGTGGAACCTATAAAATTCCAGCAGGACTCGATGGGTGAACACAGGAAAGATGTTCCTGATGCCCATGGAGTCCAGAATCAGGGAACACCATTTAAGGATACAGAGTAGGCCATTTGGCACTGGGATGAGGAGAAATGTCTTCACCCAGAGAGTGGGGAGCCTGTGGAATTCTCTGTCCCAGAAAGTAGCTGAGGACAAAGTGCATGTTTTCAAGGAGTTAGATATAGTTCTTCGGGCTAATGGGAGCAAAGGATATGGGGAGAAAGTGGGAACAGGGGACTGAGTTGGATGGTCGGCCAAAGAAAGAGGTACTGTTGGTTGAGCTAAAGGAAGACAAGTCTCCTGGCTCTGATGGAATGCATTGCAAGGTACGAAAAAGGATGGCAAATGCACTGGCGGTAATTTTCCAAATTTTGCTGAACTCTGGGGCAGTTCCAGCAGATTGGAAAACAGCCAGAGCAGTGCCACTGTTTGAAAAAGGAGGTAGACAAAAGATGGGGAATTACAGGCCTGTTAGCTCAACTTCTGTAGCAGGGAAATGCTTGAATCTGTCATCCAGGGAGAAATAGCAAGATGTCCACACAGAAATTGTCCTATTGGGCAGACGCAGCATAGGCTCATGAAAGGCAGGTCATGCTTAACTAATTTAGTGGAATTTTATGACGACATTACGAATGCGGTGGACAACGAGGACCCAATAGATGTGTATCTGGATTTCCAAAAGGCAATTGACAAGGTTCCACACAAAAGGCTGCTGCGTAAGACAAAGGTGCATGGTGTTACGGGGCAATGTATTAGTATAGACAGAGGATTGGTTAACCAACAGGAATCTAAGAGCAGGGATAAATGAGTGCTTTCAGGTTGACGATCAGTGACTAGTGGTTTGCCTCAGGATCAGTGTTGGAACTGCAGTTGTTTACACTTTACATAGATGATTGGAGCAGGGGACCATGTGTGGTGTGTCAAAGTTTGTGGATGACACTAAGATGAGTAGTAGAGCAAAGTGTGCAGAGGACTCTGAAAGTTTGCAGAGGGAAATAGATAGCTTCCCTGAGTGGACATTGACCTGGCAGATGGAGTACAGTGTTGGTAAATGTGAAGTCATCTATTTTGGTAGGAATAACAGTAAAAAGGACTATTATTTGAATGGTAAAAGACTGTAACATGCTGCTGGGCGGAGGGACTTGTGTGCCCTTGTGCGTGTGGGTTGGTTTGCTGATATGACAGGTAATTAAGAAGGCAAATGGAATTTTGTCCTTCATTGCTAGAGGGACTGAGTTCAAAAGCAGGGAGGTTATGTTGAAGCTGTATAGGGTGCTGGTGGGGCCACACATGGAGTACTGCGCTCAGTTTTAATTTCCTTACTTGAGAAAGTATGTGCTAGCACTGGAGGGGTGCAGAGGAGATTCGCTAGGTTTATTCCAGGGCTGAGGGGGTTTGCTTATGAGGAGAGACTGGGATTACGTTCATTAGAATTTAGAAGAATGAGGGGGGACCTTACAGAAACATAAAATTGTGAAGGGAAGAGATAAGGGAAGGTTGTTTCTACTAGTGGGTGAATCTAGAATTAGGGTGCACAGCCTCAAAATAAAGGACAGCAGGTTTAGGACTGAGTTGAGGAGGAACCTCTTCACACAAAGGGTTGTGAATCTGTGGTTTTCTCTGCCTAGTGAAGCAGTTGAGGCTTCCTTACTGAATGTTTTTAAGGATAAGACAAGACAGATAGATTTTTGAACAGTAAAGGAATTAAGGGTTGTGGTGAGAGGGTGGGTAAGTGAAGCTGAGGCTATGAAAAGATCAGCCATGATTTTATCGAATGACAGAAAAGGTTCAAAGGGCCGAATGGCCTACCGCTGCTCCTATTTCTTGTATTTCAGGATGCCAGCCTGTAACCAGTGGAGAGCCACAGGGATCAGTGCTGGGGCCGTGGTAATTTACATTATATATCAGTGACATTGGATGAGGAAAGTGAATGTACTTTAGCCAAGTTTATGGATGACACAAAAATAGGTCGGAAGCCAAGCGGCCGGGATGAGACAAAGGGTCTGCAGAGGGATAGAGACAATCTCAGGGAGCGAGCAAAAATTTCACAGATGGCATACAACATGGGAGAACTGTGAGGTTATGCACTTTGATAGGAAGAGTAGAGAAGCTGAATATGAAGTAAATGGCGAGAGAGAGACTGCAGAAAGCTGTGGACCAGAGGGATTTGGGGACCCTTGTGTACAAATGACAAAAAGCCAGCATCCGAGGTCAGTGGGTAATACAGGGGAGGCAAGCGGAATGTTTTTGGTTTTATTTCAAAGGGAATGGAGCATAAAAATAGGGGAATTTTGCGAAAATGATTCAAGAACCAGTCAGATCCCAGCTAGAATACTGAGAACAGTTTTAGTGCACAATATGAGGAAAGATAGACTGACACTGGAGGCAGTTCAGAGAAAGTTCACTTGGTTCATCCCAGGTATGGAGGGACTGATTTATGAGGAGGGGGTGAGTAGGTTGGGTCTGTGCTCGATGGAGTTTAGAAGGAGGAGAGGAGACCTCACTCAAGCATACAAAATTCCTAGTGGACTTCAATGAGGGGAGGTGATGGCCTAATGATATTATCATTGGACTGTTCATCCTGAGCCGCAGGTAATGCTCGGGGGACCTGAGTTCGAATCCCACCAGAGCAGATAGTGGAATTTGAATTCAATACATAACTGGAATTAAGAGCCTAATGACCAATTGTCAGGAAAAACCTGTGGGATTTCCTAATGTCCCATAGGGAAGGAAACAGTCATCCTTACCTGGTCTGCAACTTCAGACCTACAGCCATGTGGTTGACTCATAATTGCTTCATGAGCAAGTAGGGATGAGCAATAAATGCTGGTCTAGCCAATGATGCCCTCATCCCGTGAATGAATAAAGAGGGGGGGGAAAAGAATGACATTTTGATGTGGAGAAGTTGTTCTCCCTTGTGGGAGAATCCAGGACCAGAGGTGATGGCCCGGTTAGGTTAGAGATGAAGATGAATTTCATGTGAAACTTTGGAACTCTGTTTTTTTTGTACTCAGTTGTGGAATGTGGGCGTCTCTGGCTGGGCCAGCATTTATCGAGCATTTCTGAGGAAGGGTCACCACACCCGAAATGTTAATTCTGATTTCTCTTCACGGATGCTGAGCTTTTCCAGCAACTTCTCTTTTTGTTTCTGATTTACAGCATCCACAGTCTTTCACTTTTCTTTAACTTGTCCGTCCCTAATTGCCCCTCGAGAAGGTGGGGGTGAGCTGCCTTCTTGAGCCGCTGCAGTCCATAATGCTTTTAGGGAGGGAATTCCAGGATTTTGACCCAGCGACAGCGAAGGGACGGTAATATTTTCCAAGTCAGGATGGTGAATGGTTTGGAGGGGGTGGGGACCTTTGTAGCTGGTTGTTTTTAGTTCGTTCGTGGGCATTGCTAGCCAGCCAACATTTATTGTGAAGAGTCAACCACATTGCTGTGGGTCTGGAGTCACATGTAGGCCAGACTGGGTAAGGATGGCAGTTTCCTTCCCTAAAGGGCATTAGTCATCCAATTGGCAGTGGTTACATGGTCATCATTAGATGATGAATCTAGTGATGCCCATGAGACCCATCATTAGACTCTTAACCCCAGCTTATTGTCGAATTCAAATTCCACCATCCGTCATGGTGGGGTTTGAACCCAGGTCCCCAAGATATTACGTCTGGATTAATAGTTTAGTAATAATACCACTAGGCTGTCATCTCCCTTGGTGTTCCTATGTATCTGCTACCCCTATTCTCCTAGAAGGAAGAGTTTGTGGGTTTGGACACTGCTGTCGGAGGAGCTTTGGTAAGTTTAGCGCGGAGGGCTGTTGAGGCTGGGTCATTGATTCTGTGGGAGTCTGTAATGGAGGGAAAAAGGCAGGAAAGCGGAGCTGAAGATGATCAGTTTGCTCGTGATCTCGTATGGCAGAGCAGATGGACTGAATGGCCTCCTCTGTCTGATTTTGATACATTAATGAGGGGAAATAAACAGATTATTGACAGGGCAGTGCTGGATGCAAACTATAACTGTGAATGGTAGGTCCTCCAAGTATATGAGGCTTTATTTGTCACATAATTTAAGATGATGTTTTTCCCAAAGGACCTTGTGTTGAGGAATAACCAGGGATTTATAAGCACCTGCCAACCTACAGAAACACAATCGCACTGTGAATGAGTTTGGTGTCTCAAGCAAGGAAAAAAAGGGCCTTTAAAGGGACAGGGTGATACCAGCAGAATGACACATGAAATAACATTCCTCACCTTTCAGTGGAGATTTCCGTGATTTAAATCACTGGATGCTGTTGTTATTTGGACTGTTGTCTGTTTTTTGTTTGGAGCCACAAGAGACCAATAGCAATAAGACTCCGTATTGTGCCAAGGATCCTTTCACATTAGCAGAACCAGTGTTGCTGGGTATAGTCACACAAGTTTTTGCTTTTGTCCCTGGTGTGTGGTGAACAGTGAATGATTTGTGTTTTTAATCTGTGAATTGTAACCTGTTAAACTTCAGGCAGAAGCACATCTGGAGCGAAGTGACACGTTGTAGGGAGCAGAGGGAAAGAAATTAATTCTAGTTTCCCATACTGGAGTGTGAAGAAGTTTGAGACTATGGATACCAATCAGACCAAACGCATTGGCCCCACATCGCTGAAGGCTCAGCATGATGTCCCCAGGACAGAAAGAGTGTTGTGTTTTAGCCAGAGACAATGGGAACTGCAGATGCTGGAGAATCTGAGATAACAAGGAGTGGAGCTGGATGAACACAGCAGGCCGAGCAGCATCAGAGGAGCAGGAAAGCTGACATTTCAGGCCTAGACCCTTCATCAGAAAAAAAAATTGGCCAAAACAAAGTTGTTTGCAAAGTAGTCCGAGCTGTTTCCATACCATATGGGGGTCTGAGTCCATGACTCTGCTGTCATCATCACCTGGGTGCCCAGTATGCAATGCTTTTGTTTCTGATGAAGGGTCTAGACCCGAAACGTCAGCTTTTGTGCTCTTAAGATGCTTCTTAGCCTGCTGTGTTCATCCAGCTGCACACTTTGTGTTTTAGCCTGTCATTCAGATAACTGCACAAGCTGTTAAACATGGATCCTTTCATTACCCCATCCCAGCAGACTCCCTCTGATGGTCCATGTGATTGTGTCAGTGTCAAATGGGAAGAATACACAACACAGTGTTTAATACAATACACCCAACAGCATGGCCTTCCACTTTGTTTCTGCCTAAAGTGAGTGAGCCTGTTAGCTCGACGCTGAATGAAGGACAGGACCAAATAGAGACCATGTGAGAGATCCACTAATGCCGCTGTCCAGGCCCACAGCCCAGGCCATGCCCCGCACCTGCCACATTCCAGCTCTGCCCCATTCACCCTCTGTTCCTCCCTACTCTCTCATCCTTGGCTCATTTTCCAGGCAGTGCTCTCTTCCTCTGACTCGGACAAATGCCTTCCTTTGTTCATGCTCAACGCTCTTTCTCAGCCCCCTTCATCTCCATTTCTCTCAATCCTGCCCAACCTCCGCATCTCCACCTGTCCCAACTCCTGCGCTCTCTCTGCCTCCTTGACTACTGCCCTCCTGACCCCACCCCCCCAGCCCTCACCCCACCCCACCCCTGTCACCACCTCCATTCTTGCACCCTCTCATGCCCTCCTCTTTGTTTCTCTGCCCCACCCCCCACCGTGTCTCTCTGTCTCTCCCTGGGGCCTCAGCTCCTGAGTTGGTTTCTGCTGGGTTTATCTGCCATTCTTCTGCTGTCCCTAATGGCTTGGTGAATGTCACAGGGGCATTTTCTCACACACCCCTGTCAGAAAGTCCATCTGGTTGTTTCTGTCATTGAGTAATTGGTGCCAGGAATCGATCGGCCATCCTGGGGCTGCGATGCCTGCTAATATCCGCAGTTTGTGCCGAAATCAGTGAAATGGGGAATTAAAGAGCATTTTAATTTCAAGATGATTCAGTGAAACTTGAAGCTGTGTCTTTCTGTTGTCATGATGCCAGGAGTAATTTACATGACATTTTGCTGCCCGGGCTCCTGAGACTTTGTACTGTCCAGCTCTGCTGTGGAGGGGCTTAGAACAGTTTACATGTGAAATAGGAACGGGATTAGGATCAGGAATGGGCCACTCAGCCCCTCAGCCTGCCCTACGTTCACAAAGATCATTGGCTGTTGTGAATATCCCAGCTTGATCACCTGAGTCCGAGGAAGTATTGACCTAGTGGTGTCATCACTGGACTGTGACCCAGATAATGTTCTGGGGACTCGGGTTCGAATCCCACCACAGCAGATGGTGGCATTTGAATTCAACAAAAGTATGGAATTAAGAGTCTAACGATGACCATGAATCGATTGCTGATTGTTGGAAAAACCCATCTTGTTCACTAATGCCCTTCAGGGAAGGAAACTGCCATCCTTACCTGGTCTGGCCTACATGTGACTCCAGACCCACAGCAATAGTTGACTCTTAACTACCCCCTGGGCAATTAGGGATGGGCAGCCAGCGATGCCCTCATCCCAAGAATGAATTGGGGGGAAAATGCCCTTCCCCTTCCCCCACTTGTCACTTATCAAAAATCTACCCCTCCCTGCCTTCGAAACCTCTACTCCACCATCTTTTTGAGGACATTGTTTCCTCACAGTCTTTGGAAGTAGTCTCCTCATTTCTGTCCTAAGTGGGTGACCTCCTTTTTGTTTGACCCTTAACTCTAGATGCTTCCACAAGAATAGCTTCTTCCCCGCTGTTATCTGTTTTATGAACACACCTCTCAGAGCTGATCTTTCTCTGCACCTTCTCTGTAGCTGTAACACTATAATCTGCCTTCTGTTCTATTCCCCTATTGTACTTACGTAAGGTATGATTTGTCTAGATAGCACACAAAACAATACTTTTCACTGTATCTCAGTATGGGTGACAACAATATACTGAGTCAAATCAAACCAAAATCCTCTCCTTGTGACCCTGTCCAGATCCTTCAGGATATGAAATGTTGTGATACAGTCATAGTCATGCAACGTAGAGACAGACCCTTCAGCCCATGCTGACCATATTCCCAAACTAAACCAGTCCCACCTGCCTGCTCCTGGCCCATATCCCTCCAAACCTTTCCTACTCATGTACTTACCCAAATGCTTTTTAAATGCTGTAACTGTGCCCACACCCACCACTTCCTCTGGAAGTCCGTTCCACACATGAATGAAAAAAAAATTGTGCATCAGGTCTTTATGAAATCTTTCTCCTCTCAACTTAAAACTATGGCCCTTGGTTTTTGAAATTGCCCACCCGAGGGAAAATGCACCCGCCGTTCACCCTACCCATGCCCCTCTTGATTTTATAAACCTCTATAAGGTCACCCCGTGACCTCCTATGGTCCTGTGTAGAACGTTACCTCTCCCATTTCCAAACTGCCAGCGGGCACAAGCCAGAATTTGGCCAACACCATTTAGTAAAACCACCTGCCTGTTCCAAGTATCACAGTGTGGAGCTGGATGAACGCAGCAGGCCAAGCAGCATCTCAGGAGTGGATGAAGGGTCTAGGCCCGAAACGTCAGTTTTCCTGCTCCTCTGATGCTGCTTGGCCTGCTGTGTCCATCCAGCTCCACACCTTGTTATCTCTGGATCAATAAGAACTGTAGTTACTGGAGTTTGGAAGAATGAGGCGGGAGTCACATAGAAACGTATAAAATTCTAATACGATTGGACAAAGTCAACACAAACAGGATGTCCTCAGTGACGGGGGAGTCCAGAACGAGGGGTCACAGTTTAAGGGTACAAGGGGAGGTTATTTAGGACTGAGATAAGGAAAAATCTCTTTGCCCAGAGAGTGGGGAGCCTATGGAATTCTCTTATCGTAGAAAGTTGTTTGTGCTAAAACATTGAATGATTTTCAAGGAGTTAGATACAGTTCTTGGGGATAAAAGGGTATGGGGGAGAAAGAGGGATGCGATCGTTTTGAAGAGTGGAAGGGCTGTATGGCTGCTCTTGATGCATATGTGTCTGTGCATATCTATCCACCTGTACCTGCTGCTTCTGATTCTCGCACCTCCCGTTAGCTTTAATTTCCAAACGCAGTGAACAAGCCCACCGACTGGGCACAGGGGGCAGTGGACCCCGCCTCTTCCCGGGATCTCTTGCTGCCTCGTGTGGGAACTTGCTGTGCACGTTCCTTTGGGTTAACGGTCCATTCGGCATCCTCTTCCTTCCTTCCTTCCCCGCTCCCCTCGCCCTCCCCCCCACCCCAACACCACCACTGCTGTTCGGGCCCCGGGGCCTCAGGGACGGGACTGTAAATGTGATTGCGGAGTCAGGATGAATTGGAAGCGTACCGGCATTTGTCTTTGAACAGATGGAATGTTTAATTCAGGGAAATAAAATCTCGAAGCTTGTTGGAAGGGAAACATTATGCTAATCTTGTTTTTGTACAGAACAATAGATAACTCCTGGCAGAAGCAGCTGAGTCACTCTATTGATTTAGGGGATCTCTGTAACCATGGTAATGCTTATCTCCTAAGATGGCGGTTATGTTAATGTGCTGTAATGAAAGATGATTGATGGAGACATCCAGTTTCACTGATCCACAGATACCGTCTGACCATTCCCTTTTAGCCACAGCTGGCACACTTGTGAGACATGCCCCTTTCATAACTGTTCTCTCAGGAGCTGGGTTCCTGCCTCTGGACGTGGTCTTTAGGATTGTCAGATTTTATTACAGGTTCCAATTCAGAACCTTTTAATTATCACAGTTCAAACCTCGACAGCTGAAGGTGGGATGAACAGAGTTGGGTCTTTGTTGAGGACGCTGCTGCTCCTCTGCTGTAATTCCTGGGGGTTTGTCACTTGTCAAGAAGGAAGCTGGTTCGAAATGGGAGGGAGAAAGGATCATGATTGGAGGAGTGGGGGTGGACACTGGAGGAGGCAGAGGGTATCTAGACTTAGCTGGGCGTTCCTGTGATGTCAATTCCATGTTATCATTTGTATTTCAACATCAGTGCCAAAAAAAATTGCCAATCTACCACAAAGCATTAAAACATTTGGAAAATACTCACTTTCTAGGCTCTCTTTCTCCCTGTTTCTCTCACTGTCTCTCTCTCTCTCTCCTCTTCCTCTCTCTCTCCTCTTCCTCCCTCTCTCCTCTTCCTCCTCTCTCTCTCTGTCTGCCTGTCTCTCTCTCCATGTCTCAGGCACTGTTTTTCCCTATCTGTGCCATATTTTCTTTGTTTTTCTCTCTGTTTCTGTCTCTCTCTCTCTCTCTCTCTCTCTCCCTCGCTCTCACTCTGTGCCTCTCTATCTCTGACTCTGTCTGTCTCTCTCTCTCTGCCTGTGTCTGTTTTTCTGTCTCCCTCTTTCTTTCTCTTTTTCTCTCTGTCATTCCCTCATAGAAACATAAAAGATAGGAGTAGGGGGAGACCTCTGCCCGCTTTGCCACACACTGTGTGCTTCTTTATCTGAGTTTTTCTCTCTCTGTATCACACACTCTGTCTTTGTGCGTCTATCTCATTGCCTATCTTTGCCCCTCTCTCTTTCTGCCTGTCTGTCCATGCTTTAGACCCCTTTCTGTGTCACCGTCTGTCTCTGACTCCCCTGTGTCACGTGCTCTGCCACTCTATCAAGTGTGGATTCTCTCTGTTGCTTTCTTTCCCCTCTTGCTCTGCTTCTCTGTCTCTCTTTCTGTCAGTGTGTATTCTCTCTCTCTCTCTCTCTCTCTCTCTCTCTCTCTCTCTCTCTCCCTCGCTCTCACTCTGTGCCTCTCTATCTCTGACTCTGTCTGTCTGTCTCTCTCTCTCTGCCTGTGTCTGTTTTTCTGTCTCCCTCTTTCTTTCTCTTTTTCTCTCTGTCATTCCCTCATAGAAACATAAAAGATAGGAGTAGGGGGAGACCTCTGCCCGCTTTGCCACACACTGTGTGCTTCTTTATCTGAGTTTTTCTCTCTCTGTATCACACACTCTGTCTTTGTGCGTCTATCTCATTGCCTATCTTTGCCCCTCTCTCTTTCTGCCTGTCTGTCCATGCTTTAGACCCCTTTCTGTGTCACCGTCTGTCTCTGACTCCCCTGTGTCACGTGCTCTGCCACTCTATCAAGTGTGGATTCTCTCTGTTGCTTTCTTTCCCCTCTTGCTCTGCTTCTCTGTCTCTCTTTCTGTCAGTGTGTATTCTCTCTCTCTCTCTCTCTCTCTCTCTCTCTCTCTCCCCCCCTTCCCCCCTCTCTTTCACCCCTCTCTCTCTCTTCCCCCCCACTTTCTCTCTCTCTCTCTCTCTTCTCTCCTCTCTCTCTCTCTCTCTCTCTCTCTCTTCACCCCCCTCTCTTTCACCCCCTCTCTCTCTCTCTTCACCCCCCTCTCTTTCACCCCCTCTCTCTCTCTCTTCTCTCCCCCCTCTCTCTCTCTCCTCGCCTCTCTCTCTCTCTCACTCCCTACTCCACTCTCTCCCTGCAGCACTGCCCCCCCCCCCAATTCTCTCCCTATTCTGTGTCAGTTCACTGTCACTCAGACTGTGCATTGGGAGAGTATGGAACAAGCTGGAATGGTTCACACAGAATCCTGACAAACTCTGTGCTGTCTGAAGGACACATGATGCATGTTACTGGACTGAGTGAACCCTCTTCAATCCTTTCGGCCCATTTCCAAGGACCATTGTGCTGCCTCAATTTCTGTCAATCCTGGGGAATTTCCTCAGGGATGCAGCACACCGAGAGCCTGGGAATACTGTGATGAAATGGGGCTGGCATCATCAGAGTGCTGGATGTTTCTGATACAAGTAAAGACCTTTCTCGATTTCTACAAACAACCATTAGTAAATGACTTCTGCAAATGGAAAGTATAATTGTATCACAAGCAAACTTATATTTATGGCTTGGCCTAGAGTCTGGAGTTTTTAAGTGTGTGATTGTATAATGTGTAAGTCCCCAGGGTTTCAGAATGAGCACGGGCCAGCTTTTTGCAAAGCAGGAGCTAATGCTTTTAAATGGAGAATGATCAATCAGTTTAAAATAAACAAAAATAGAAGTTTTTGGATCAGTTTAAAATGTTGCATTGGAAATGATCCCTGTTGGGTCCAGAGACTCCTGGCAAAACAACAACATCTCCATACCTTTTAGGTTTATGTTTTCAGAGCTTTAGGGTTTAAACCTTCCTGCAGTATCGTATCATGTTTCACAGGGATGTGGAGAACAGACAAAAGAGTAAGGCATTCCCTCCGACAGTAGGATCATGCCTGACCACCCAGTTCAGTCTCCTGTTCCCGCTTTCTCCCCCCACACCCTTTGACCCCTTTAGCCCCAAGAACAGTATCTAACTTCTCGAAAATATTCAACGTTTTAACCGCTTTCAGGGGCAGAGAATTCCCTGCTCTCGGAATCCTGGAAATTTGTCCCAGCTGCCCCTTTGGTTTCGTGAAGACATTCTGTTTGGTTTTTATTTTATTGCTTCATGGGATGTGGGTGTCTCCAGCAAGGAGCAGCATTTATTGCCTATCCCTAATTGCCCTCAAACCAAGGGGCTTTCTCAGCCATTCAGAGGGCAGTTCAGAGCCAATCACATTGCTGGAGTCGCATGTGGGTCAGACCAGGTAGAAGAGGCAGATTTCCTTCTCTAAAGAACATCCTTGGCTACCCCACCCCACCAAGGCATGAGCTTTTAATCTGAAGTTTTTGATTGGATTTGAACTTCACCAGCTGTGGTTACAGAGCCAATAGGAGCGGGAGTAGGCCATTCAGCCCCTTGAGCCTGCTCCCCCTGTTTAATAAGATTATACTGATCCTCGATCTCAACGCCACATTCTCACTTCCTAGCTCTAAGAATGGTATCTCAAAAACATTCAGTGTTTCGGCCTCAACCACTTCCCGTGGCAGAGAATGCCACAGGCTCCCCACTCTCTGGGTGAAGACATTTCTTCCCATCTCAATGGCCTAACCCCATATCCTTACACTGTGACTACTGCATTTATCCTGTTTAGCCCTGTCTAGGCCAAACTCTTGAATGTTTTCAAAAAGGGGTTAAATACAGTCGTTGGGGCTAAAGGGATCAAAGGGTGTGGGGGGAGAAAGTGGGAACAGGCGACTGAGTTGGATGATCAGGCATGAACAAATTGAATGGCAGAGCAGACTCACAGGGCCGAAGGCCTACTGCTATTCCTATTTGCTATGTCTGTATGTTTGTAAAAAATTTTTGTCTTTCAGTCATCAGGATCAGTTGCAGGAATATCAAAACAATGGAGAACAATATACAGTGTGAAAATGAGAGTGTTGATGATCAGCACAATCTATTTGCTGACCAGTCAGAACTCCATTCTCCTACAGTGTAAGATTGTTGTTCCCCCTTTATCTTTGTAATTCTGAGAAGAGAATTCCACAGACTAACCCACTTACGGTGGGGTGTAGGGAGAAAAGCTCCCCATCGCTGGTGTGAAGCCAAGATGTCATGTGCTTAAACAGTGTCCCCCAGGTGTGGTCTCCCCCACACAAGAGGAAATATCCTCCTGGCGAAGGTATGTTTTGACAAGACTGTAGATCTCTACAGTGTGGGAACAGGCAATTTGGCCCATTGAACTCACACCAACCCTCTGAAAAACATTGCACCCACCCTACCCCTGCATTACCCATGGCACATCCACACATGCCTAGACACTAGGGGCAATTTAGCACGGCCAATCCACCCTAGCCTGCACATCTTTGGACTGTGGAAGGAAACCCACGCAGACACGGGGAGACTGTGCAAACTCCACACAGACAGTTGCCTGAGGGTGGCATCGAACCTGGGTCCCTGGTGCTGTGAGGCAGCAGAGCGAACCACTGAGCCACCCTGCTGCACCCACTTCTAAACTGAGGGGTACCTTCCTAACCTTTTACCACTGTCTCCAGATATAACAGGATTGCTTCACTAATGTTCTGTGATTCAATTCCAGCATTTCGTCTCCTGCTGTTTGAAACTGAGCCATTCAACACGTGTCAAAACATATCCACAATACCTTTTGAATCTAACCAGCTAATTTATCCCTTTACTGATGTCTGCAGGCTTTACTGTTAACCTGTAAAAACGGGTCTGAAACTGTAATAGCAGCTCCTGCAGTGCCCCTTTTGATGCTGCACCTTACTTACTGTTGAGCTGCTGCAGCGTCTGATGTAAAATCCGTTGCTTGTGATTTATTTCCTGTGTTTGGTGTGAGATCCTGGCAGACAAACTTTTAATTTGCACTCGTCCTGATGAAGGGAATATCTGGGTTTCATCAAACCTCGCCTTCTCCTCTTCTCTCTCTTTTTATTTGGAAACGGGTTGATCTTTCACTGTTTCCAAGAAGGATGAATGTTTACCTTTCTCCTGTCTGGAGTGGGCAGGGAGGAGAGAGGGTGATTTATCATTCACCAGGACCAGTGTTTCCCCGTTGGGCGAGGGTCAGTCACTAGGATTCGATCTGAGATTATTGATCGGCAATCCAACACAAGATGGCTGGTTTAGGCCCCTCTCTAGGCTGTGTGCGGGGGGTTGGCTGGATGCCTACTTTGTGATGCAGAGTGATACCAGAAGTAAGGGTTCAATTCCTGCGCAGGCTGAGGTGACCACAAAAGTGTCTCTGTCTCAATCTCTCCCCTCACCTGAGGCATGGTGACCCTCTGGCTTGTTTCCCCTTACTCTCCCTGTGCCCCACACACTCTCTGGGAACTATGATGACTTTACAAAAACTGCAGGTGCTATACTTCAGAAGCTAAAGCAGAAGCTGCTGGAAAAGCTCAGCAGCTCTGGCAGCATCTGTGAAGAGCGAATCTGAGTTGACGTTCCTGGGGAAGGGTCACTGGACCTGAAACCTTAACACTGATTTTCTCTTCACAGCTGCTGCTGAGCTTTTCCAGCAACTTCTGTTTTTGTCTATGGTGACTACAGTTGCAGTGGGATTATCAAATGACTTCATTTCTGCTCTTTATGATCAAGGCGATTGGAACACCAATGAAATGTTGGAGCGCCGCGTATATAAAGAGGTGGAGGAGGAGGTAAAGGGGTGGAACTGTTGACAATCTGTAAGTTAAAAGAAAAACGGCATGTTTCTCTAAACCCTGCTCACCAGTGTCCTAGCTCCTGCACCATGTCCCGTTCCTTCACTGTCACTGGGTCAAGATCCTGGAATTGCCTCCCTAAAGGAACATTGTGAGTCTACCCACATTGCATGGACTGCAGCGGGTCAAGAAGGCAGCTCACCCCCACCTTCTCAAGGGGCAACTAGGGATGGGACAATAAATGCTGGGCCCAGCCAGGGACACCCACGTCCTTATTTACAAAAATCAAAGACTTGGCTCATCGAGTCCATGCTGGCTTTCATTTTACCAAATCTACCCCACCCCTGTCTCCATTGCACCCCTCCCCAATCCCGTCTCTATTTCTGCCTCCTCCCCTCTCCCTCTCTCCACCACCCCCATCTCCATCTTCCCTCCCCTGTCTCCCCGTCCTCCTTCACCCTCGCCCACGTCTCACCCTCCCCATGACCCCGTCTCCATTTCCCAGCCTCTGTCGCCCCCTCTCTCTCTGCCTGGCTGCTGTGTGTTTATCCAGCTTCCCCTCAACCCATGCTTCTGATCTCACCTCCTCTGTGCTTCGTAGATCTGTTCAACAACCTCCTTTTATAAGGTACACTAAAAGTTATACCTTGCCCAATTTGGGTTATATCAAAGAACCAGAAGTTTCCTTGGTGTTCTGCACTTTAAAGTTGACTTACTTCCTTTTAAAAATAATTGTATTTATTGATCTGTAATGAATGTAGTTTCTGTGTGAAATATGTTCTGATGGACAAGAGTGGTGTGTGTGTCTAACGCTTTGAGAATAGTTACGGTGGGTGTGTTACGAAGGCAACGTGCCCCTTTACCTCCATATCATTAGTATGGAGCTGTTCATAGAGATAGAACCACAGAAATGATCCAGCGTAGAAGGAGGCCGTTTGGCCCTTCTTGTCCATGCTGACCCAAAGACATCCAGATGCCGCTTCTAACACTATCTTCTTGCACGTGCCCCATAGCCCTTTAAGGTGCAGGTCCAGGTAGGTTTTAAAATGAGTTTAGGGTCTCTGCCTCCACCACTCACTCAGGCAGTGAATTCCAGACCCCCATGTGTAAAACAAAACATTTTTTGTCACATCGCCTCTAATTCTTCTGCCATTGGCTTGAATCTCTGACCCCTGGTTTTTGAACTCTCTGCCGAGGGAAACAGGTTCCTGCTGTCTTCTCTCTCTCTCTCTGTCTTCTCTCTCTCTCTCTCTCTCTGTCTTCTCTCTCTCTCTCTCTCTCTCTCTCTCTCTCTCTGTCTTCTCTCTCTCTCTCTCTCTCTCTCTCTCTCTCTCTCTCTCTCTCTCTCTCTCTGTCTTCTCTCTCTCTCTCTCTCTGGGTCTCTCTCTCTCTCTCTCTCTGGGTCTCTCTCTCTCTCTCTCTCTCTCTCTCTGTGTCTCTCTCTCTCTCTCTGTCTCTCTCTCTCTCTGTCTCTCTCTCTGTCTCTCTCTCTGTCTCTCTCTCTGTCTCTCTCTCTGTCTCTCTCTCTGTCTCTCTCTCTGTGTCTCTCTCTCTACCCGTCACAATTTTGTATTCCTCAACCACGTCAGCCCTCAGCCTTCTCTATTCCAGGGGAAACAACCCTAACCTCTCCAATCCCTCCTTGTAGCTCCAGTTCTCCAGCCCTGGCAACATTCTAGTGAATCCCCTCTGCAGAGCAATTATCACCTTCCTGGCATGTGCTGAACAAAACTGCGCACAATACTGAGTTACAGCTTCAGCATTATATCCCTGTTTTTGTGTCCTATACCTCTGCCAGCGAAGGAGAGCAGCCCACCTGCCTTGTTTACAAGCTTATCCACCATAACTTTATCTTTGTCTGAATATTTACTCTTCTTTAGAGAGAGAGAGAGAGAGAGAGAGGCAGCAGCGCTTCTCCTGTCTCTGGCCCATTATCATTCTCAACAACACCTCCTCCTCCTACTCCCCGTCCCCCTGTCACTCTCCACCTCCTCCTACTCCCCGTCCCCCTGTCACTCTCCACCTCCTCCTACTCCCCATCCCCCTGTCACTCTCCTCCTCCTCCTACTCCCCGTCCCCCTGTCACTCTCCTCCTCCTCCTACTCCCCGTCCCCCTGTCACTCTCCTCCTCCTCCTCCCCGTCCCCCATCACTCTCCTCCTACTCCCCGTCCCCCTGTCACTCTCCACCTCCTCCTACTCCCCGTCCCCCTGTCACTCTCCTCCTCCTCCTACTCCCCGTCCCCCTGTCACTCTCCTCCTCCTCCTCCTCCTCCTCATCCCCCGTCACTCTCCTCCTCCTCGTCCCCGTCACTCTCCTCCTCCTCCTACTCCCCGTCCCACTGTCACTCTCCTCCTCCTCCTCCTCCTCCTCCTGGTCCCCCTGTCACTCTCCTCCTCCTCCTCCTCCTCCCCCTGTCACTCGCAGCCCTTGATTCCTGAAGGAATCGATCTCTTTCTTGACAGAGAGCTCATCAGAAATTCAGGTTGCAGCCCCTGCTCCCTCTAAGCTGTGCAGTTAGAACATAGAACATAGAACATAGAACAGTACAGCACAGAACAGGCCCTTCAGCCCACAATGTTGTGCCGACCATTGATCCTCATGTATGCACCCTCAAATTTCTGTGACCATATGCATGTCCAGCAGTCTCTTAAATGACCCCAATGACCTTGCTTCCACAACTGCTGCTGGCAACGCATTCCATGCTCTCACAACTCTCTGCGTAAAGAACCTGCCTCTGACATCCCCTCTATACTTTCCACCAACCAATACTGCCTCTCCAAGGGCCAGTGAGCTGTGATCAGCGTCAGCATGCCAATTGTAGCATCGGCTTCCGGTTCTGGAAATCACTGAATCACTGCCCTGCGTGAAGTATCCATTTTTTAAAAAAATCTGGTTACAACACAACTTTATCAGACACGTACGCACAAGTTGGCTGTTCATATTGTACAGCCAGCTCCACTCCTTTGAACCTGGCCCCATCCAATATCTGGGCAGCAATTTCATTCAAAACACTTGTATCTTACAAGCACCACAAAGAGTAATCCCACGTACAAAGGAGAATACCTTGAACTTACACTGATGTATTCTATCGTCACGTGACTTCTGATTTCGCTTCCAAGTTTAAGAATGGCCAAAACTTCCAGTAAATCAGCACAAAAATATCTACTCGCACTAATGAGCTATTTCTATCCACACAACACAAAGGGGAAAAAACAGTTTGTAACCGAATGATGTATATTTTCTAATTTTAAACTGAAACTAAATGACCTTAAAAACGTACAGTGCCTCCTTCCCTCCCCCTCTGTCCATCTTTCCCTCTCTCGCTCTCTCTGTCTCTCCCTCTCTCGCCCTCTGTGTCTGTCTGTCTCTCTCTCTCTCTTGCGCGCGCTCTCTCTCTCTCTCGCGCGCTCTCTCTCTCTCTCTCTCTCTCCTCTCCCCCAACCCCCTCTCTCTGTCTTTCCCTCTCTTGCTCTCTCTCTCTTGCCCCCTCTCTATCTCTATCTATCTCTCTCTCTCTCTCTCTCTACCCCCTCCCCCCACCCCCTCTCTCTGTCTCTCTATCTCTATCTCTCTCTCTCTCTCTTCCCCCCCCCCACCCCCTCTCTCTGTCTTTCTTTCTCTCTCTCTCCCTCTCTCTCTCTTCCCCCCCCCACCCCCTCTCTCTGTCGCTGCTATTCCGCCCTCTTGCCCATCCCGACTTGTAATCGTTTTGCTTTGGCCATGTAGCCAAATTTTTGATTCATTCCCTACAGGGTGGTACAGTGGTCAGTGCATTGAGTATGGGAGCTGGGAGGAAATTGGTGAGGCCACTTTTGGAATACTGCGTGCTGTTCTGGTCTCCCTGCTTTAGGAAGGATTTTGTGAAACTTGAAAAGTTTCAGAAAAGATTTACAAGGATGTTGCCAGGCTTGAGTTATAGGGAGAGTCTGAATAGGCCAGAGGGCTGTCTCCCCTGGAACATCAGAGGCTGAGGGGGTGACAGTATAGAGGTTTATAAAACCATGAGGGGCATGGATTGGCCATGGTCTTTTCTGCAGGATGGGGGAGTCCAAAACTAGAGGGTGTAGGTTTAAAGTGAGGGAGGAAAGATTTAAAAGGGACCCTGAGGGGCAACGTTTTCACACAGGGGAGGGTGAGTGTATGGAATGAGCTGTCACTGGAAGTGGTGGAGGCTGGTACAGTTACAGCATTTAGAAGGCATCAGGATGGGGACATGGATAGGAAGGGTTTAGAGAGATATGAGCCAAATTCTGGCAAATGGGACCAGATTAATTTAGGAAAGCTGGCCAGCATGGACAAGTTGGACCGAAGGGTCAGTTTCCATGCCAAATGACTGTACGACTCTCTATCTCCTCCTGCTCCCTTGAAGAAACATCTTAAAACCAACCATGCCTTTGGCCTAATGTTGAGGGGGTGGGTGTGTACGTGTGTAAGACAGCCTGTGCTGTGATAGCTTTATGTTTCTCTCTCTGTGTCAGATTGCGCTCAGTAATTGTCCTTGGTGCTTCATGGTTGAAGCTGGGGTGGGTGGGGGTGGGGGCTGGGGAGGGGGCACAGTTAGCGGTGCTGATATTTGACATTATGAATTACTGGCAGCAGTCACACTGTGAGGAGGGGGGGTTCGCCCTGGATGCAGATTGTGCCGTTGGGGGGTCACTGCTGCAGTGGTAATGTTGTCACCGGGTTCATCATCCCAAACTCCAGGCCAATGCCCTGGGGGGCTTGAGTTGAAATCCCACCGAAGTGTTTGGTGCAATTTGAATGTAATAAATGTCTGGAATTTTTTTTTAGGAATGTTTCCCATGGAGCCCATCAACAGTTGCTGTAAAATCCCACTTGGTTCACTGCTCAGTAGAGAGGGAGAGGGGGAAACCTTACCTGGTCTGGCCTACAAGTGACTCCTGGCCCTCCAACGTGGTTGACTCTTAACTGCCCTCTGGGCAATTAGGGACAGGCCTGGCCTAGCCAGTGGCACCTATAACCCCCTGAAGGAGTAACAAACATGTAGGGAATGGGTCTGATGGAATCTGTCAATGCACCAGGCTCCAGGTGGTCTCTGGGTTTTGGGGCTGAGCACACCAGTAGGGGACGGTGTCTCCTGTCCTCGACAATGGTTTTATTATGTTTACCTCTGTTACCTTTTAACCTCCTGGAACAGGGAGTGAGAGGCTGGAGCAAAAACGTTCCCCCTTTTTACTACACCACCCCCCCACCTCCCTGACTTGGCATGGCTAAATATGAATGACCTGCCCTTCGTATGGGCAGGGTGACGGGGGGAGCATGTTTTGGAGTTTGTCTCGTGGAGTTCTGTCAAAGTATAGCCCACCCAAATTCTAAATGAGAGTGACAGCCCAAGATCAGAACATTGGCATCTCGCAGCACCAGTTCACTCCTGAGCCAATGCCTTGTAACAGAGAACTGCAGGAAGCCAGCCTGGTTCAGTGGGTTTTAGGTTAAAGATTGCATCCTGTCTCCTATTTTAAGCCGGAAACTTGTGATGCATTCAACACAGAAGCACTGTCTCTTTCTTTCTCTCTCTCTCTCTCTCTCTCTGTGTTACACCCATTTGTTGTCTCAGTCAGTCTCTCGCCTTCTGTCTCTGCCGGGCACTTTCCCTCCAGCACTCTCTTACCCTGGTGCTTCGTCTCTCTGCCCATCAGCGTGTCACTGGTTAAACTGTTGTCGTGCATGTTCAGAATTGCAGAGCAGCTCATGTCTCATGGGACTGTGGTCTCATTACAGAGATAGCTGGAGGGAGCAGACTGGTGGGGGTTTAACCTGAGGGTCACCACGCCTCAGGTGAGGGGAGAGGTTGAGAAGCAAACTTGTTTATGGTAACCTCAGCTGATGCAGGTATTAAACCCACACTGTTAAACCAGCCATCCAGCCAACTGAGCTAGCTGTTCCTCTAGTTGCAAAAGACACATCATGTTTAATGACACCTAGCCCACCCACTATTAATCCTGTGTTTGATCCTCAATCCCTTCCCTAATCTGGGAATCCAGCCAGTTCCCTTCCCACATCTGGGATCCACTCAAAGATATGCTTGTTGACCTTCTTCCCCATCTGGAATCCACTCAGTACTCTTCCCTAACTGGAATCTGTTCAGGGATCCACTCGGTGCCCTTCCCCATCTGGGATCCGCTCAACGCTCTTTTTCCCAATCTGGGTTCCACTCAAGGATCCCCTCGGTGCCCTTCCCCCACCTAGGATCCAATCAGTGTTCCTCCTCCATCTGGGATCGCATGGCCAAGAGTGATTAAGACCGGCTCGATCTGCCTGCCCAGTTGCCTACTACTGCAGAGGAGGTTCTTGGGCCCACCATTACCTCAGGCCTCACACCCAGGGGCCACACCAGTAAAGCTGGGGGTAACGAGGCGGACCAGTAAAGCTGGGGGTGGGGGGAGCGAGGCGGCCCAGTAGGAGTGAGGCAGACCATTCTTGTCTTGTCTTGTACGTTTCATAATGGAGCTCCAATGTGACCAGTGTGTTCATTTCCTGTTTTTATTGGGGCGTTTTAAAACTGTTTTATTCAGTCTGCCGTATCCCAGGAATTACAAATTCCAGCCCCTGTAACTCTACAGAGCTTCCCATAGCTTTTAAAATACTGCCTTCCTTACAGCGAGTAATTAAAAGTCATTAATATTGTTTGCAGATGATATTTTAAAGAAGGTACTTTTCTGTCCCATACTGAAGGGTGAAGCAGGGAGTTTGTCTATTGTTTGTGAACCCACAAGTCCTATTCTGTCGATATGCAATTGACAACTGATGTTCCAATTAATTGTGAATTTTAAATCTGACGTTCTTTCATTCAAATACTTTTGGAGAGGAGGTTTGTAAGTTTTGTTTTAAAAACTCTTAAACTTTTTAAAAACTGTAGTGAGTATGAGCCCAGCATGTCTAAACACTTAAGAAAAGCTGTTGAACTTTTTAAGAACCGCTGATGCTGGAGTCAGAGATAACAAGGTGTGGAGCTGGATGAACACAGCAGGCCAGGCAGCAGCAGAGGAGCAGGAAAGCTGACGTTTCAGGTTGGGTTTCTGAAGAAGGGTCCTGACGCAAAACATCAGCCTTCCTGCTCCTCTGATGCTGCCTGGCCTGCTGTGTTCATCCAGCTGTACACTGTGTTATCTCCATTGAGCTTTTAACTTTATTTATCTACTTTTGTACCTAAGATTTTGTGCCTAGCCACCTTTGTACCTAATGGGAATGAAGACAATGTACGCTTTTCACTGTACTCATGTACATATGTACTTGAGAACACATGGCAATAAAATTTAATTCTAGTTCTGAAATTGACTCACGGGACATGGATGTTGCTAATTGGTCAGTGTTTATCTCCGATCCCTAATTGCCCTTTGAGAAGGTTGTGGTGAGGTGCATTGAGAACCACTGCAGTCCCTGTTCTGTGGGTTGACCCACAATGCTATTAGGGAGGGAATTCCAGTATTTTGAACCAGTGACAGTGAAGGAACGGCAATATATTTCCAAGGCAGGATGGGGAGTGGCTCAGAGTGGGTGGTGTTCCCATGTATCTGCTGCTGTGTCTAGATGGAAGTGGTCGTGGTTTTGGAAGGTGCTGTCGGAGGGTCTTTGGTGAATTTCTGCAGTGCATCTTGTAGATAGTACACACTGCTGCTACTGGGCGTCGGTGGGGGAGGGAGTGAATGCTTGTGGATGTGGTGTTAGGTCCCACCGTACTCATCCTGTGAAAAGCACGGACAGTGTGGGTCAGCAGAGATTTGTGTAATCATTGTTCGTGAGTCAGTGAAAACTAATGACTGTCAACAGACTGTTACAGTGCAGAAAAGGCCATTCTGCTCATCATGTCAGTGCTAGCTGCATGACCATAGAAAGTTTGCAGGTAAACTCTGGAATGTTGGCCTTTAAATTTAGAGGGTCAGATTCCACAGGGGTTGATAGTCATGTTATTACAAAGGCCTGGTTAGACCACACCTGGAGTTCACGGTGAGCTGTTTGAGGTACCACACATATTGTAGATTATCTTGGGAGTGTAGTGGTAATTCACCAGAATGATATCTAGACTCCAAAGGCTGTGCTCGGAGGAGAGACTCTACCACTAGCTGCTGTATTCCCTTGAATTTAGGAGATTAACGGTCAATTTGATGGAAGTTCTGAAAGCATTGGGTGTCAGGGAGAAATTGTTTCTGTTGGTTGAGAATCTAGGATCAGGGCAGAGTTTGTGGGAAACACTTCTTCAAATGATTGTTTGGGACAAGTTCCTATTTTTAATTTTAAATTTGTGATAGAACATAATTAACCAAAGGTTTGATGGGGATATGAAGCCAAGTTGCTAATTAGCTGAGGCCGCATTGAATGCTAGTATAGGCTCAACAGGCTGAAGGGACTCCTCAGGGCAAACTGTCCTTTCTCTTGGGGAAGAAACAAAGCCTTTTTTATATTGTGTCGTAAATACGTAATGAGATCTTGATCACTTTGCAAGGAAACAGTGATATTCAGAGCTCTCTGCTCTATTTTACAATGAACCTGTTCTCTGATTAATGTACGCACACCAATTGTCAATTTTTTACTTTCACAAGAGGGTTTTCTGAAGGTTGAAGTGTCTATGGATTCACAGTATCTTTCTTTTCCTCACTCCCTGCCTCTCTCCTCCTCCTCTCCCTCTGCCTCCATCTCTCTCTCTCTTCCTCCATCTCTCTCTCTCTTCCCCCACTTTCTCCTCCTGCTCTCTGTCTCCCTTTCCTCTTCTCTATGTCCCAACTCTCCTTCACCTTCTCTTCTCCCTCTTTCTCTATTTTCTGTCTCTGTGCACCCTCCACCACTTCCCTGTCTTCTCTTTCTCTTCACCTCTCGCTTCCCCACTCTCGCTCTCTGTATACCCGCCCCCCCCCCCCCACCCACTTCCCTCACTATTCCTTCTCTCCCCCAGTTCACTGAGGAGAAGCTCGGGCAGGCAGAGAAGACCGAGTTGGATGCTCACTTTGAGAACTTGTTGAGCCGTGCGGACAGCACTAAGAACTGGACCGAGAAGATCCTGCGTCAGACTGAGGTCCTGCTTCAACCCAACCCAAGTAAGATCACCCCGAGGCGAATGGATCCTGTCACTGCTCTCGATCTGCTCGGGTAATGCTTCAGGCAAGGTAGCAAATCTACCAGACCCGACACTGAATTCTAAAGGGGGGAACTGTACGTTTGGAACAGTAACGAAAAGCCTCAGTCAGGGTAATGGTGCTGATGTGATGTAGATGGCGAGATTTGAAACAGTGCCCACACAGACCTCTGAACAAAGTTACAGGCATTCACATTCCTGTCACAACATGGGTACAAAACTGTATCAGAGAAAATGGGAACTGCTGTGTTCATCCAGCTCCACACTTTGTTATCTTGGATACAAAACTGGCTGAGTGAGTGGGAAACACGAATGATCAATGGATAGAAGGAACCGCCGATGCTGGAGTCAGAGACCACACAGCGTGGAGCTGGAGGAACGCAGCAGGCCAGGCAGCATCAGAGGAGCAGGGAAGCCGACGTTTCGTGTCAGGACCCTTCTGCAGAAGGGTCCTGACACGAAACGTCGGCTTCCCTGCTCCTCTGATGCTGCCTGGCCTGCTGCGTTCCTCCAGCTCCACGCTGAATGATCAGTGGACAATTTTTCGGGCTGGAGGAAGAATTGTAGTGCAGGGACCGATATTGGGATCTTTGCTTTTCCTGATGTACATTAATGGCCGAGATCTTGCTGTGCTGGGGGACAATTCCCAAGTTCACAGATGAAAGTAAATCTGGAGGAATTGTAAACTGAGAGGGGTTGGGGGTGGTGGGGGGAGACCATGTGTGGAAGAGTTGGTCGATTGGGCAGAAAGACAGCTGATTACATCCAATGCAGAGAACTGTGAGGTGGTGCAGTTTGGTCAGAAGAATATTGAAAGACATTAAAGGAGGGGGTACAATTGTAACGGGGATGCAGGAGCAGAGGGTGCTCGGGATATATGCACACAGGCCACTGAAGGTGACAGCACATATGGGAAGAGCAGTTAATATGTGTATCAACAAGGGCACTGGTGACAAGGACAAGGAGGTGATGCTGGGTTTGTACAGGGCACTTGTTAGCCCTCAGCTGGAGCACTCTGTACGGTTATGGGCCCCACATTATCGGAAAGATGTCAACATATCCAAAAGTGAGTGCAAGGCCGGTTCACAAGAACGGTAGTCGGGGGTGAGAAGTTATGAAGATAGACTGAGGAAGTTCTCCTTGGAGAAAAGAGGGTGTTGGGAGGAGATTCAATCGAGATTTTTCAAAATCATGAGTGGGCTGGGCAGAGTAGCTGGGAACGAACTGCTCCCACTTGCGGGGCATCCATTAAAAGTGATCTGCAAGCGTCTTGGAACATAGAGCAGTGCAGGAACAGGCCCTTCAGCCCACCATGCCCATGCTGACCGTGATGCCATTCTACAAACTAATCTCATCTGCTGTACAGGCTCCATATCTCTGTATTTCTCCCTGCCTGCCCACATGTCTAAGACCATTTTCACTCAAGAGGTCAAAAGGGTAGGAAATACATCAGGGCCATTTGATGGTTGGATAAAATGGCGTGTGGGGAGAAACAGAGAACCCTCATTCTGGAGTGTTCCGAACATACTGAGGGACTTTGCTGGGAATGCAAAGTGCCTTATTTGTCCATCCACACCATCTCTGTAACTCCTGCAAGTGCAGCTTGAGTATTCTACGTGAGGTGTGTCTGTACCTCCAACATAAGGCCTGATGCCAAGGCTCAAGGGTAGACCATTCGGCCCTTTAAGCCTTCTGTGCCATTCAACATGACCCTGGCTGATCATCCAACTCAGTCCCCTGTTCCCACTTTCTCCCCCCACATCCTTTGACCCCTTTAGCCCCAAGAACCGTATCTAACTTCTCGAAAATATTCAACGTTTTGGTTTTAACTGCTTTCAGTGGCAGAGAATTCCCTGCTCTCGGAATCCTGGAAATTTGTCCCAGCTGCCCCTTTGGTTTCGTGAAGACGTTCTGTTCGATTTTTATTTTATTCTTTCATGTGATGTGGGTGTCTCCAGCAAGGAGCAGCATTTATTGCCTATCCCTAATTGCCCTCAAACCAAGGGGCTTTCTCAGCCATTCAGAGGGCAGTTCAGAGCCAATCACATTGCTGGAGTCGCATGTGGGTCAGACCAGGTAGGAGAGGCAGATTTCCTTCCCTAAAGAACGTCAGGGGGGTTACAAAAAAGTGTTAGTTCCCCCCCCCCCCCACCATTGCTTGAGCTTTTAATCCCAAACTTTTTACTGAATTCAAACTTCACAGCTGCTGTTACATAGACAACTGGAGCGGGAGTAGGCCATTCAGCCCTTCAAACCTGCTGCCCCATTCAATATGATTGCCGCTGATCCTGTATCTCAATTCACATTTCTCCTCATATCCTTGGAAAATCTAAAAATGTATCTGTCTCCACCTTGGCTTGGCCTCCGCAATCTTCTGCGGCAGTGAATTGCACAGGTTCACCTCCCTCTCTGAGTGAAGAAATGTTCCCTCCTCTCCTCCTTTGATTCAAACCCCTCCTCGCCAGCACATTAGCCTGAGCCTGTGACCAACACAGTCACAGATCTCTCTCACCCATGGTTCTACTCTCTTCCACCCTCTACAGTCGGGCAGAAGATATAAACATTTGTATACACGTGCAAACAGATTCAAGAACAGCTCGATCCCCTCTGCTATCCGACTTTTCAATGTTTAAGCTGACTGAGTTGAGGCTTTTTCCCCGCACATTATGCGGTGATGTAATCTTTTCTGGAGTTGTCACTGGAGGCAGCTTATTACCGACTCTCAGCAGGGCGGAGCATTTTAACCTCTTTTCTCAGGAGCTCCGCTGTGGCTCACTGGTCTGTTACAGCTTCCTGTTGTCTTTTGTCCCTTTTTTTCCATATAAGAAATGGGAGCAGGGTACTGCTCTGTCGTTGTCAGCTCAACCTCACTTCCCCGAATTATCTCCATGTCTCTTTCGACGTTGTTCATCTCCAGGAACCTATCGATCTCTGTCTTGATGATTCTCTATCGTTGAGATTCGTCAGTTCTTGGGGGCGGAGAATCCCAAAGGTTTGTATTTAGGAGTTGGGATGTCATGTTGAGGTTGTGCAGAACTTTGGTGAGGCCACTTGTGGAATACTGTGTACAAATCTGGTCGCCATGCTCTAGGAAGGATATTATAAAGTTGGTGAGGGTGTAGAAAAGATTTACAAGGATGTAATCAGACTGGAGGGTTTGAGTCGTGGGAAGAGGCTGGATGGGTTGGGTTGGGACTTTTTTCCCTGGAGTGTTGGAGGTTGAGGTGTGACCTTACAGAGGTTCATAAAATCATGAGGGGCATGGATAGGGTGAATAGCAAAGATAAGTGAGTCTAAAAATGACGGGCACTGTTTTTAAGGTGAGAGGAGCAGGATTTATAAGAGACCCGAGGGGCAACTTTTTTGCACAGAGTGGGATGCATGTGTGGAATGAACTGCCAGAGGAGGTGCTTGAGGCTGGTACAGTTATAACATTTAAAGGATATTTGGTTAGGTACATGAATCGGAAAGGTTTGGAGGGATATGGACCAAATGCGACGCAGTTGTACGATTCTATGACTGACAACGCTCTGAATGAGGAAATTCCTCCTCATCTCTGTCTGACAGACCAACCCGTTCACCTGAGATGATACCTTCTGCTATTAGGCTCACTGCCCAGGGCAAACATCCTATTGACGATCACCCTGCCATACTCTGTAGGAATTTTCTACTTTTCAATGTGGTCACCCCCGCAAACACATTCTCATGAAACTCACGGGAATATGAACACAGTTTCCTCAATCCCTCCTCGTAACATAAACCTGCCTGCCTAGAAATTAATCTGGTGAACATCTAATGCACTTCCTCTCTGTCAGCTCTCTCTTCGTAGGTGAGAGTGTTCTTGGGCATGATTCCCTTGTTCCTTTAAATTTCTCCTTAAAACTAAACCTTTGATCGCTGGCCGCTAATAGTTCTTCATGTGGCTCATTATCAAATATGTTTTGATAAAGGGCAGCGCGGTGGCTCAGTGGTTCACACTGCTGCCTCACAGCACCAGGGACTCGGGCTCAGTTCCACCCTTGGGCGACTGTCTGTGAGGAGTTTTCACATTCTCCCCATGTCTGCATGGGTTTCCTCTGGGTGGTCCGGTTTCCTCCCACAGTCCAAGTGGATTGTCCATACTAAATTGCCCCATAGTGTTCAGGGATGTGTAGATTAGGTGGGTTATAGGGGGATGGGCATGGGTGGGATGCTCTGAGGGTCTGTGTGGACTTGTTGGGCCGAAGGGCCTGTTTCCACACTGTAGGGGTTCTATGAATTAAAAGAAACCTCCTATAATTGATCTTGAGAAGGTGGAGTAATCTTTGTGTGTTTGAGCAAACAACCCGGGGGTTCAGGCCAGTTCTCAGTGGGGGGTAGGGTGGAATGGGTTCAAACCCTGGAACAGCAGTGGCTGGAGTTTTAGTTTAGAGAATGCATTTGGAATTGAAAGTTCATCCTAGTGACAGTCACCATGATAATCATCACCAGCTTTGCTTTTTAAAAAATGATCTTGTTCACTATTGTCTTTGAATGAAGGAAACTGCCTGGTCTGGCCTACATGTGACTCCAGACCCACAGCTATGTGGTTGACTCTGAACAGCCCTCTGGGTAATTAGAGATGGGGCAATAAATACAGTTGTACAACTCAGAAACAGGCCCTTCGTTCCAACCAGTCCGTGCCGAACGTAGTCCCAAACTAGACTAGTCCCACCTCCCTGCTCCTGGCCCATTTCCCTCCAAACCTCACCTACTTATGAACTTATCCAATTGTCTTTTGAATGCTGTAAATTTACCCACACCCACTACTTCCTCAGGAAGCTCATTCCACACGCGAACCACTGTGTTTTTAAAAAAAAAATTGCCCCTCCTCCTTTTTAAATCTTTCTCCTCTCACCATAAAAATGTGCCCTCCAGTTTGAACTCCCCCACCCTGGGGAAAAGACTCTTCTCTATTCACGTTATCTATGCCCCTCATGATTTTATAAAACTCTGTAAAGTAACCCATCAACCTCGTACAGATAATAGATAGTACAATTGTTTCATGAAATGAGAAGGTACTTCAATGAATTACCTAAAGTCTTGCTAATGTAACAGAGCCATATATGACACCAAAGAATGTCAATCAGCCCATCTAGTCCTTGCTGGCTCTCTGTGGAACAACCCAGATGTTCAATTCCACACTATCTTGTAGCTCTACGAGTTTATTATCTCTGGGGGCATATTTGACTTCCTTTCGAAACCAGTCACATCTCGACTTCTACCACCCTCAGGGACAGCCAGTTCCAGCTCATGACCACTTGCTGCATTAAATGTTCTTCCTCACGTCTCTTGTTTGAAATCTTAAAACCATCTCTTCTAGTCCTTGGAGCATTAGCCAATGGGAACAGTTTTTCTATGTCTACCTTTTCTAATCTGTCATCACCTTGTACACCTCTATAAATCTCCTTTAATCTACTTTGATCCAGCATTTCCCCTAACATTATAGTTAAAATCCCCAGCCCTAGAATGATTCTGGTGTGTTCCATTAGAAGGAACTAACACACTGTATAACTCCCTAATGAAGGGTCTAGGCCCGAAATGTCAGCTTTTGTGCTCCTGAGATGCTGCTTGGCCTGCTGTGTTCATCCAGCTTCACACTTTGTTATGTGAGTGATAATGGGAACCGCAGATGCTGGAGAATCCAAGATAATAAAATGTGAGGCTGGATGAACACAGCAGGCCCAGCAGCATCTCAGGAGCACAAAAGCTGACGTTTCGGGCCTAGATCCTTCATCAGAGAGGCTCCACACTGTTATCTTGGATTCTCCAGCATCTGCAGTTCCTATTATCTTGTATAACAAATTGTACTTGATAGACAAGGAGGCCAAAGATTATGGAGGGGATAGACAGAAAAGTGGAGCAGGTTTGAAGTGTCAAATGACCTGCCCATGAGTCCTACCTTCCTCTGTAGAGGGAAACAAAACTGAAAAATGGGGATAGAGAAGTGTTCCTCAGAACTGGAAGATGCTAAGAGTTTTAAACAATTAGAGGTAGGAGAGGCAGTGACAGAATGTATGTTGTCGCTCAAAACGTAGGCATCAGTGCAGCATTACTTTGAACTCCACCAGTGGCTCAGCGACGAGAAACTTCAATTCAGTATTCTCAGTCTACAGCTCGACTGGATTAAAGTACATCATCAGGTTGGATAGGACATTGGAGAAGGGAGTTGACTGTGTCTAACCCAAGCTGTACCTGCACTAGGAAAATCTGCTCTGATTTTAAATCCTGCACTAACGACACAGCAGAGAAAGATATATTGGTAAATTACTGCTGGCCTTCGCCAGCAATACCCACGTGCTGTGAAAGAATGAAGAAATGTGAGCGCGCTCATACAAAGCTGTTTCATGTTTGGCCAAGGTACTGTGTTCAAAGGATAAAGGATGTCTATTTATTCATGGGCTGTGCTCCTGTCCCTACCCCTGGGATTCAGTGTGGTCACCTGGTTTGAGGCAATGCCAGACCAATCTCTCCATCCGCCCCACTCCCCACCTCTCCAAGCACCCCACCCCCACCTCTTTATCCCCCCCTCCATCTGACCTCCCCATCTGCCTGTCCATCCACCACTCCCCACCTCTCCATCCCCCCCATCTGCCCCTCCATCACACCCCCCCTCTCCGTCGCACCCACCCCCCCTCCATTGCACCGCCCCTCTCCATCTGCCCATCCGTCGCACCCCCCTCTCTCCGTCGCAACCCCCATCTACCTGCCCCTCCATCGCACCCCCCACATCACACCTTCCTCTCCATCCCCCCCCCCATCGTCCCCACCTCCCATCATCCCTCTCTCCATTGCATCCCCATCTCACCGTCACCTCCCTCCCTTTTGCCGTCAACAACCGTCCCCCCCACCCTGACTTCCTGTGCTCAGCCTGAACCCCCTCTGTTTGATGGGGGGAGTCATATCATAAAACCCCATGTTGAGTGGAGGTCCTTGCAGGTTGGAAAGAAGCAGAGAAACATAGGAAATCGAGGAGGATTAGGCCCCTCGAGCCTGCTCCCCCCATTCAGGGTGCTCATGTCTGATCATTCAACATTTCAGCCTGCTCCTGCTTCTATAGGTCCATGAGTAGGCCATTCAGCCCCTTGAGTCTATTCTGCCATTCAATGAGATCATGGTTGATCTGTGGCCTAATTCCATGTATGGGATCTGGGCCAAAGGCAGGTGCTAGCTTTGCTTAACGAACACAAAATCTATTTCACATTTAAAATTAACAACTGAGCCAGTATCTGCTGCCATTTGTGGAACAGAGTTCCAAACTCTACCACCTCCATATCCTTTGATCCCTTTAGGTCTAAATGACATATCCAACTCCTTCTTGAAACTGTACAATGTTTCGCCCTCAGCTGCTTGCTGTGGCGGTGAACCCCACAGGTTCACCTGTCTCTGGGTGAAAAAACGTTTCACGATGTCATTCCAATTGGTTTTTGTAAAATGTTTACATTCTGGTGTAATAGGCTGATCCATGATGGTGGCCAGAGTAGGCCGCTTCAGCTGGAGCTTGTCTGCTCTGCCTGTTTTTATTCTTCTATTTCTTCTCTTTTCTTCCCCTCTTGGTGTTTTCTTTCTTCCTCTCTCCTGGCCTCCAATTACACCTGGCATCTGCGCAGACAGGATGAGGTGGCCCCCTGGCCTGTCGATCTCTCACTCTTGCATGACTTCAGCCTGGTCAGCCGGTCCTGAGGCGATACCAGAGCAATCTCCCAGCCTCAGAATCCTCACAAGAAGGCCCGGCAGGGACCGGAGCCCCGGGGCCCAGTGGGGAAGGGACTGGAGCCCGGGGCCCGGTGGGGAAGGGACTGGGGCCCAGGGCCTGGTGGGGACTGGAGGCGGGGTGCCAGTTGCTATAGGTTAGAAGACCACTGTTCTGGACTCGTATTTCTGCAACGTTGGACAGTTTATTTCTCTTTTTTTTCCTGAGATCTTTTAACTAAAGAAGCTGTACCCTGGCTCCTTTCTACCTGTGATGGTGATGTATAAACGTTTTCACTGCACTCAGTTGAGTGGATGTGACAATGACACTAACTCAATTCAATTCTTTGGCCCACCAAGACTGCATGACACATGATACCTTTGTAAACTAAAAAACCTTTCGCATCTATGCAGTCTAAACCCCTCTGTTCCTGGTCTATTGATGTATCTGTCTAGATGCATCTTAAACATTGCTATTGTGTCTGTCTCCACCACCGTCTCTAGAAGCACATTCCATGCACTTACCACCCTCTGTGTGGAAAAAAATACCTCTCACATCTGCTTTAAACTTACCCACTTTTGCCTTAAACCCTAGAAATTGACATTTTTACTCTGGGGGAAATGGACTGTGACCAGTCATCCTAACCACACCTGACATAGTTTTGTAAATATCTGTCAGGTCCCCCCTCAGCCTCTGACACTCAAGTTAAAAAAACCACTGAGTTAGCCCACCCTTGTCTGCCTTCCGGAATGACCACTATCTCCGGGACTCCCTTGTTCGCTCCACACTCCCCTCCAACCCCACCACACCCGGCACCTTCCCCTGCAACCGCAGGATGTGCTACACCTGCCCCACACCTCCTCCCTCACCCCTATCCCAGGCCCCAAGATGACTTTCCACATTAAGCAGAGGTTCACCTGCAAATCTGCCAATGTAGTATACTTTATCCACTGTACCCGGTGTGGCTTCCTCTACATTGGGGAAACCAAGCGGAGGCTTGGGGACCGCTTTGCAGAACATCTCCGCTCGGTTCGCAACAAACAACTGCACCTCCCAGTCGCGAACCATTTTAACTCCCCCTCCCGTTCCTTAGACGACATGTCCATCACGGACCTCCTGCAGTGCCACAATGATGCCACCCGAAGGTTGCAGGAACAGCAACTCATATTCCACTTGGGAACCCTGCAGCCCAATGGTATCAATGTGGACTTCACCAGCTTCAAAATCTCCCCTTCCCTCACCGCATCCCAAAACCAACCCAGCTCGTCCCCGCCTCCCTGACCTGTTCTTCCTCTCACCTATCCCCTCCTCCCACCTCAAGCTGCACCTCCATTTCCTACCTACTAACCTCATCCCACCTTCTCGACCTGACCGTCCTCCCTGGACTGACCTATCCCCTCCCTACCTCCCCACCTACACTCGTCTCTACTGGCTCCATCCCCGCGTCTTTAACTTGTCTGTCTCCTCTCCACCTATCTTCTCCTCTATCCATCTTCGGTCCGCCTCCCCCTCTCTCCCTATTTATTCCAGAACCCTCTCCCCATCCCTCTTTTCTGATGAAGGGTCTAGGCCCGAAACGTCAGCTTTTGTGCTCCTGAGATGCTGCTTAGCCTGCTGTGTTCATCCAGCTCCACACTTTGTTATCTTGAGTTAGGCCAATCTCTCCGCGTAGCTAATACCCTCCAAGCCAGGCGACATCCTGGTAAGCTGTACCCAGCCCAAAGCTGCCTCCTGATGCGATATTCTGGCGTGGCCTAATTAAGGTTCCATGCACCTGCATCGGTTTTGCTCTCGGTGATGAGGAGGTCCTTTTTTTTCCCAAAATTGCAACTATCCTTCATCACCCTTTATTTAAGCGACTGCTGGACATGCACATGGACAGCAGTGAATTGAGGGGAATGTAGGTTAGTTTATTTTATTTTTGGATTAGGATTATTCCACGGCACAACATGTGGGCCGAAGGGCCTGTACTGTGCTGTACTTTTTCTGTGTTCTATGACATTTCCCCCCAGTGTGTTTGCTAACCATTGCTGTACCTTCAAGGAGTTTAGTGTTCCTGTCGCACAGGAAAAATTCAAGATTCATTACAACCATACGGCACAGAGACAGACCCTTCAGTCCAACTTGTCCGTGCTGACCAGATAGCCCAAATTAGTCTGCTCCCATTTGCCAGCATTTGGCTCATATCTCTCTAAACTCTTCCTATTCCAATACCCATCCAGATGCCTTTTAAATGTTGTAATTGTACCAGCCCCCATAATTTCCTCTGGCAGCTCATTCCATACACGCACCACCCTCTGCGTGAAAAAGGTGCCCCTTAGGTCCCTCTTAAAACTTTCCCCTCTCACCTTAAACCTGTTGCCCTCTAGTTTTGGACTCCGCCCACCCTGGGGAAAAGACCTTGGCTGTTCGCCCTATCCATGCCCCTCATGGTTTTATAAACCTCCATAAAGCCTCTGACACTCCAGGGAAATAGCTCCAGCCTATTCAGCTTCTCCCTGTAGCTCAAACCCTCCGACCCCGGCAACATCCTTGTAAATCTTTTCTGAAACCCTTTCGAGTTTCACAACAACCCTCCTAGAGCAGGGAGGCCAATTGATTTATTTGAGATGACAATCATCGAAGGAGCTTTGAAATTAGCCCAGTGTGCAGGAGAGAAATCTTGTCACCCTGCAGTGACTGGTTAGAGATCTCTGGAGATAAATCCTGCCCCTTTTTTGTTTAAGATAATAAAATGTGAAGCTGGATGAACACAGCAGGCCAAGCAGCATCTCAGGAGCGCAAAAGCTGACGTTTCGGGCCTAGACCCTTCATCAGAGAGGGGGATGGGGTGAGGGTTCTAGAATAAATAGGGAGAGAGGGGGAGGCGGACCGAAGATGGAGAGAAAAGAAGATAGGTGGAGAGGAGAGTAGAGGTGGGGAGGGGATAGGTCAGTCCAGGGAAGATGGACAGGTCACGGAGGTGGGATGAGGTTAGAAGGTAGGAAATGGAGGTGCGGCTTGAGGTGTGAGGAAGGGATGGGTGAGAGGAAGAACAGGTTAGGGAGCCAGAGACAGGCTGGACTGGTTTTGGGATGCAGTGGGTGGAGGGGAAGAGCTGGGCTGGTTGTGTGGTGCAGTGGGGGGAAGGGATGAACTGGGCTGGTTTTGGGATACGGTGGGGGAAGGGGAGATTTTGAAGCTGGTGATGTCCACATTGACACCATTGGGCTGCAGGGTTCCCAAGCGGAATATGAGTTGCTGTTCCTGCAACCTTCGGGTGGCATCATTGTGGCACTGCAGGAGGCCCGTGATGGACATGTCATCTAAAGAATGGGAGGGGGAGTGGAAATGGTTTGTGACTGGGAGGTGCAGTTGTTTATTGCGAACCAAGTGGAGATGTTCTGCAAAGCGGTCCCCAAGCCTCCGCTTGGTTTCCCCAATGTAGAGGAAGCCACACTGGGTACAGTGGATGCAGTATACCACATTGGCAGATGTGCAGGTGAACCTCTGCTTAATATGGAAAGTCATCTTGGGGCCTGTGATGGGGGTGAAGGAGGAGGTGTGGGGGCAAGTGTAGCATTTCCTGCGGTTGCAGGGGAAGGTGCCAGGTGTGGTGGGGTTGGAGGGGAGTGTGGAGCGAACAAGGGAGTCACGGAGAGAGTGGTCTCTCCGGAAAGTAGACAAGGGTGGGGATGGAAATATGTCTTGGGTGGTGGGGTCGGATTGTAGATGGCAGTGTTATGTATCATTCCTCAGACAGGCAGGTATCTGCAGAGGAAAGTGTTACCATTTCGCCCCACCATGGGGATTTCATCTGAAAACAACATAGTTTTCGCGTAACAAGTGCTTTCAGCAGAGTTTTGGTTTTTAAAAATTCAGTGCAGGTTCTGTGCGCCAGGCAAGAAGTGCAATAAAGTTAATAAAAACCCAAAAGAACTGCGGATTCTGCAAATCAGGAACAAAAGCAGAAGTTGCTGGAAAAGCTCAGCAGGTCTGGCCGCATCTGTGGAGGAGAAAACAGAGTTAACATTTCGGGTCCGGTGACCCTTCGTCAGAATGTTCCTCAGACCTGCTGAGCTTTTCCAGCAACTTCTGTTTTTTGTTTGTGAATACAATAAAGTTAGTGGTTTTGGGCTCCACTGTTTAACCATAACTCGTCCTGCGGTAGGCGAAGGAATTGATTGTTGAAGCTTTTTCCTCATCTGGAAACTCTTATTTCCAGACATTTATTGATTTCAAATTCCACCGGTTGCTGTGGTAGGATTCGAACCCGGGTCCCTGCAGCATTGCCTGGGTCAACGGTCCAGCGATAATGCCAAGAGGCCGTCACCTCCCAACGATGAACATTACTGGGACGATGATAACATTGAGGGAGACCACTGGGGCGATCCCTCTAAGTTATCCTTTCAAGTTATTTCTTTCCTTGTAATCACAAAAAAAATTTTCACTACTCCACATTTGTAGACAAGGCAACCACCTGGTGATGATGGGATGCTGAGAGTGTGACTGACGAGCTGTATTGAAGGGGGAATCCAGTGGATAAGCCCATGTTAAATGTTGCTCCTGCCGTCAGTACCGCGGCCACAGGAGAATGCTGTTTCAAATCAATTTAACATGCTATGAGCAATTATGGTTCATAAGTAGGTTTGAGTAAGGTGAGTACAATACCTCTCACACAGCTGTGTGCACAGATAAATGTGGTTCACTGCAGCCCTGCCATTCCCCTGTCTGCCCTTAACAAATTTGTACAAATTACTGAATGTCATTTTGCCCACTGCGGCTCTAATCTTCACTTGTTTGTAATTATGAAGAGAAAATTTGAAGGGAAAGCTTACTGCCTGGAGTAGAAGGTACACCTTGTGCCTGTACTTCCGGCTGCTGTCTGAAATACTCATAAAAATCAGCGTTTACCAGAGATTTCCTGGAGTGGTTTTGCTGCAGGTAGCGGAATTTCACCTGTGCTTTTAAATGGTTCCTTCAGATCCAGATGAATGTGTGTATGAGACTGGTTCTTGAAGATTGCATGGTCTGAAAATTTGGAGACTGCTGTCTTTTTTTTACACAGAGGGTGTTTCACGTGTGGAATGAACATCCTGAGGAAGTGGTGGGTGTGGGTACAGTTACAGCATTTAGAAGACATTTGGATAGGTTCATGAACAGGGAAGGTTTGGAGGGATGTGGGCCACGAGCAGGCAGGTGGGACTAGTTTAGCTTGGGATTATGGTCAGCAGGGACTGGATGGACCAAAGGCTCTGTTTCGGAGCTGTGTGACTCGGTTTCTTTAAATGATTGCTCTTTATTCTTCCATGGGCAGTGGGGGTTGCTGGCTGACCTGGCCTTTGTGATCCATCCCTAACTGCGCTTGAGCTTCGGGCAGTGCAGAGTCAGTGGACGGGGCAGGTGGCGGATGGGGCAGCTGGTGCGAACCAGGATGTGGCTAACTCCTCAACTTTGAGCCCTGTTATCGTGTTGGGGGTTTCAGGGGAGGTTATTGAGCCCAGGGGGCGGGGGGTAAATGGTTGGTTGAGCCTGTAATTAACAAAAGTAGGACTGATGTCACTTCTCTCCTCCTTTGACCCAGGTGCCCGAATTGAGGAATTCCTTTACGAGAAGCTTGACCGCAAGATTCCCTCTCGGATCACGAATGGCGAATTATTGGGCCAGTACATGATTGAAGCTGCCAGTGAATTCGGACCTGGGACTCCTTATGGTGAGATACGGAAGGCAGTTAAGTTTATAAAATATATCAGCCACATGGACCGGTAGCAGTCTCTTGTTATTGAAGAGTCAGCTATAGCTCAGAGAGTAGCAAAGTTATCCCTGAGACTTGCAGCACAGAAGCAGACCCTTCGGTCCATCCAGTCCATGCCGACCATCATCCCAAACTAAACTGGTCCCACCTGCCTCCTCCAAACCTTTCCTAATCACATACTTATCCAAGTGTCTTTTAAATGTTGTACTGTGCCCACATCCACCACTTCCTCTGGATGTTCACACCACCCACAAACCACCCTCTGTTTAAAAAAATGCCTCATGTCTTTTTTTTAATCACTCTCCTCTCACCTTAAAAGCCCTGCCCCAGGAAAAGCTGACTACCATGAGCTCTATCTATACCCCTCGTTGTTTTATAAACTTCGATCAGGCCAGGGGTTCCAGCTTCAGAATCCCACTTGAGCACTGAATACCAAGGCTGAGGTTCTGGTGCAGGTCTGAAGGGCTGCTGCATTGTTACAGGGTGTGCTGTCCTTCCAAGGTGAGGTTCGAAACGGATTGACTGGTCGCGTTGCTGCCTGGGGGAGCTTTCTGTGTGCTTGCTGGCTGCGAGCCAGCACTTGGGCATGGTTTGTCGATTGGCGGAAGGGAGCCTGAGGGGCAGAATGGCCTGATTCCTGTGTAGGTCTGTCTCCCTTTACAAAGCCCCATTGCAGAGTCCCAACCCCAAATGGATAGCATGTACTCGAGGAGATGACTCTTTCAGGGCTAAATATCTGGCAGGGGAAGCTTGAGATTGCACTCAGCCGTGGGCCTCCTCCAGCTCAGGATTAGAATTGGTGAACCGTTAATGTTGAAGTGAGCTAGTCCTGGGATTTATAAAGTTTATGGTAAAGATCTGTAGCTCTGGCTGTGTGTGAGGTTGTCTGAACGAGAACAAGACAGCTCGGCGAGCAAGTGACAACCTGCATTGTTCTAATATTCAAGCGACTACCTCTGTCTGTGCCTGGCACCAACTCAGACAGATTGCTCAGATCTGGATTCGAGCATTTATTGACTTTGTTCTCAGATGACTAATTATTTTACAGCCCCATTTTACAAATTGGGTAATGTCGTTAGGAATGCCATAATCTCTGACTCATTAACCTCGTGGACAGTAAGCAGGCCTTTGTCACACTGCTGACTAACTCTGCTGTGCTCCTGCCTGTGAGGCAAGAACTCGAAAGACTTAACTTGTAGCCTGTCCAATTGGCCGGCATCGCCCTGCTCAGCCCCTGGATAATTCCCAATTGCTGGAATGCCGATACACGGGGACTCATTGTCTGCTGTGTTATTCTTACTGCCATTGACTGAGAGTCAGCTGGCTATTTGGCTCTGGGAGGCATTCTAACAGGCCTGGCATTGACCATCACCATGGAAACCCCACCTTATTACAGAGGCCACTGGGGGCCCTGACCAGCAGGGAGCAGTTAATGTCACCTGGTCTCTCCTCACTCGAACCTCCCAGAGCTCCCCTCGCTCAGGTCAACTTGTGAAAGCATCTCGTCCCCCGATTTGATAAATTAGACTTCAGTTAATCACCTCATCTGGAAGATGTCATTTCTGTCGGCGCAGACCCTCCGACAGCGCGGCGCGGACCTGTCGACAGCGCGGCGCTCCCTCGGCGCGGACCCTCCGACAGTGCGGCGCTCCTTCAGCGCGGACCCTGAACTGATGGATAGGGGTAAATTAATCTCACCCCATTTGCCAGCATTTGGGTCATATGCCTTTAAACTGTTCCTGTTTATAAAGGTGCCGGGCATTCCAAAAGCCCTTCTCGCACAATGTTCCTCAGGCATTGGTCACTGATGCAGGGGTCGGAGGTTGCTGCCCTGGGGTCAACTGTCATTGGCCTCAGGGATTGCGGTACTGGGGATCAAAGGTCATTGGCCTCAGATGTATGGGGGAGGTCGCTGTCTGGTGGAAGGGGTCAGGAGTCACTGGCTGGCAAGGGCGGGGGTTGCGAGGGAGGTCAGAAGTCACTGGTCTGGGGTCAAAGGTCACTGGCCTTGGGTTTGGCGGTCACTGTTCTGGGATCTGGAAGTGGTGGAGGGGGGTGTGGGGATGGTCACTATGTTGGGGGTCAGAGGTCAGTGGCCCCTGGGGCTGGTGTGCATCTGGTTTGTGAGTACAGGGACACTCCTGGTGACACTTGGCGAAATTTGAAAGAATTGGTAATGATAGAGGCTGAGAGTGTGGGATAAAGTTCCCAAATTGTCTGGCTGATCGCTCCAGAGGGAGGTGGAAGTCGCAGATATTTCCACAATCTGTTCTGTCCCTTTTTTGCTCTCTTTGCTTCAAAGCCGCAAACAGAAAGTGACATTTTCACATCTTGTTCATTCGTCCTGTTGTCTCCTCCTTGAATTATGAATTCCTGCCTTGACTTCCCGTGACAGTCACTATGTCACTTCTCGAAGGCACTTTTATTCGTTACTGCTGTAATAATTTAGATCAGGAGATGCTTGATGGAAAATGCCTGTTGCTGTCAGAGCTTTAATGCAATGTAGACACAGGTCAGAACCCACTTTAATGGTTTTCACTCTCCCTCACACACTCACTCCCTCACACTTGCACTGTATCTCTCTCACACTCACTCCCTCACACTTGCACTCTATCTCTCTCACACTCACTCCCTCACACTTGCACTCTATCTCTCTCACACTCACTCACTCGGCTGCTTACGTGCTCTTTCTTTCTTTACTATTGTCTGTTTCGCTCTATCTCCTTCCACCTCTCACTCCCTCCTTCAATAGCATCACTCTGCTCCCCTCTCTCAGTTACTCTCAGCTACCTTCTCTCTTGCCCTCCCTCCTTTCTCTCTGTTACTCCCTTCTCTGTCTCACTGTCTGTCTTCCTTTTTCCACACGGTCTCTGACTCCTCTCTTTCCTCCCTGTATTCCGTCCCTCCCCTTTCTGGTTCTCTTTTCTAATTCTCCTCTCTCGTTCCCTTTCTTTCCCACCCTCTCTCAGTCTGTCTGTGGTGTGTCTCTGTCTCTCTGTCTCTCTCTCTGTCTCTGTCTGTCTCTCTCTCTCTCTCTCTCTCTGTTTGTCTCTCTCTCTCTCTGTGTCTCTGTCTCTCTCTCTCTGTCTGTCTCTCTCTCAATCTCTCACTCTTGTTTGAATTCTTACTCTCCTTCTCTGTCCTTCCCTTCTCACTCATCTCCCTCTATCCCCGTGTCTCTCTCTTGTAGAGACTGAGGGGGTCACTACATTGGATCTTCCCTCTCTGTGTAACAACATGCCTGTGGCAGTGAAGGAGAGCCAGAAGCGCCTAGAGGGGAGCTCGGTCCCCTTCATGATGCATGTTCTTCAACTGCGAAGCCTCTTATTGCCAGCTGCAGCCCTCTGCAATACCTTCTCCTGATTGCTGGGAGGAGGCCAATCAGCCCCTCGATGATATCAAAGCTGACCAACTCTATGTAGACCCCTCGACAGTGGATCCCTTCATATCTTTGAATAATCTCTCAATCTCTGATTTAAAATTAACAATTATCCAGGTAACAATTGCTTTTTCTGGAAGAGAGTTCCAAATTTCCACCATCCTTTCTGTTTTTCAATTACGTTCCTGGAAGTTCTGAACCTGAATTTTGACGAAGTCCCACCATGACAAAAGGTTTCTCTCTGTCTGCCTCTCTGTCTACCTCTCTCTCTCTGTCTGCCCCTCTCTCTCTCTCCCTGTGAGCCTTAATCTCTGTGTCTGTCTCTCTCTGTCTCTCTGTCTCTGTCTCTCTGTCTCTGTCTCTGTCTCTCTCTCTCTGTCTCTCTCTATTTTGTTCTTAATAGCTTGAAAACCAATCAAACAGCTTCTTAAAATAAGAGATAACAAGGTGTGGAGCTGGATGGACACAGCAGGCCAAGCAGCATCAGAGGAGCTGGAAAGCTGATGTTTCGGGCCTAGACCCTTCTTCCTGCTCCTCTGATGCTGCTTGGCCTGCTGTGTCCATCCAGCACCACACCTTGTTATCTCAGATTCTCCAGCATCTGTAGTTCCTACTATTTCTGAAACAACTTCTTAATCTTCTCAATTTTGGAGAAAACAACACCCCCACCCCTCACCCCCTGAGGGGTCTTGTGGTGCAGTGGGTCATGTTATCATTCCTCCCTGGAAATCTAAGCCATACTATTCCCAGAGTCATCACAAAAACTAAAGACTGTAAAAAGTAAATAAAATCCCTGATTTGTCTGGGTATATTTTTTTTGCAGCGTTGTCAAAAAGTACTAACTGGAATTACCGTTTATTACAAGTACATGGATTCCAACTGCAGATAAACAATTATAAATCACGAAAATATAACATCGCTCATTGAAGCTCCAAGCAGCTTTTTAACAACTCCATCTCCCCCCTTCTCTCTCTCTCTCTCTCTCTCTCTCTCTCTCACGTGTGCTGTCTCTCACACACTCACACGCGTACACAAAAACATGGGTGTTATGGATGGAAGAAAAGACTGGGAAGGTAGTTCAGTGGTTCCCTGTCTACTGTGTTTGCTGAAATGGTCTTTTTTACTTGTGAGGACATTACTCCTCAACCTTCCTACTCCTGGTGCTTTCATTTGTTTGTAGGAGGCATAGGGTGACTGGTTCACAGCTTATAAAGTCTCTGGCATATTGATTAAAAGCCACAGATTATAGCAGCTGAAGAAGGAAAATGAACTGGCTTTCTTCAGGCTTCTGATGTTTCTTAATGCAGGGGAAAGGACATCCCCTTCTCTTACAAAGGTCCAATGGCTTCTCACCAAACATTGGTACCCACAAGCTGGCCAATGTGAGCCAATCACATGGCTGTTGGCAGGCAGAGAGCCTTTCTCATTGACAACCAGTCGCTAGTCCATGGACCTAGCAGCTACTTGTTGCTGGCTGAAACTCCATTTGTACGCACATCTGCCATGGTAGGATTTGAACCCAAGTCCCTAGAACATAACCTGGCTCTGTGGATTAATAGTTAATAACACCACTAGGCCATCACCTCCTCCAGGGGCGGGGGAGGGTAACAGCTGCTGGCCGTATCATCGACGCCCACATCCTGTGTCCACCCTAAACTAAAACCACCTTCTCCTTCAAGACCCAGCTCTTTGACAGAGCTTTTGCTTGTTGACCTTAATTTGGTTTACTGTGGATCTTTGTCTTATAAGTTTGTGAATCCGTGGGACTCGCTCCCCCGAGTGCAGTAGATGCTGGGACGTGGAGTAAACAGGAGGAGATGGACACTTTTTTGATTAGTAACGAGGTATTGGCTTATGGAGTTCAGGCAGGAGAGTGGAGTTGAGGCCGAGGTGAGATCAGCCACGATTGTATCAAATGGTGGAGTACGCTTGAGGAGCTGAATGGCCTACTCCTCATTCTTGTAAAACTCCCATGGAGCACCATAAGACTTTTTGCAAGATAAATGCAATGTATTGATTCTGAAAAGACAGTGCTTTTGATCTTTCAAGATGCACATTGTAAAGTATTTAAAGAAAGGAAAGCCACAAAGTCTGAGCCATTTGCTTTGAGTGATCTGCAGAGAGAGAGAGAGTTATAGGGTGATGTGCATTTATACAGTGCCTTTATTGAATGAGTAAATAGTTCCTAAGCAGTTAAGTACTGTGCTCTAATTATTGTTGTAAAATAAGAAATTTCGGGGAGATGATGGTAATGCCCAGTGATTGGGGCTAACACACTGGGGACATCAGATTTAAATCTGTAATTACCCAGGTTGCTGTGGGCCTGAAGTCACGTGTGGGTAAGGCCGGCAGAATTCCCTCCTTAAAGGGCATTAGCCAACCACATGGGGCTTTTACAACAATCACCATCACTCAGACTAGTTTTCAAATCCAGATTTTGTTCACTGACTTTAAGACTAATTGTCTCGGGAGCAGGAAAGCTGACGTTTCGGGCCTCGGCCCTGCATTAGGGTCTTGGCCCAAAACGTCAGCCTTCCTGCTCCTAACATGCTGCTTGTCCTGCTGTGTTTGTCCAGCTCCACACCTTGTTATCTTGGATTCTCCAGCATCTGCAGTTCCTATTATCTCTTTAAAACCAATCGTGGTGGGATTCGAACCCGATCTCTGGGTTATTAGTCCAGGGGCATGACCACCATCTCCCCAAAATTTCTTATTTTACAACAATAACTAGAACACAGTACTTAACTGCTTGGGAAGTATTTGCATCCAAGGAAGGTGCTACATAAATGCACATCACTCTCTAGCTCTCTCTCTCTACAGATCACTCTGAAACAAGCCTAGTCGAGATACTCAGTTGAATAAAGCCCACATCCCGATCCAAGAACAAAAAGAAATCCCTGTAAATGAATTTGCACACAGCAAACAGCAATGTGACCTGCTTTTTGAGTGACATTAATTGATGGATCAATGTTGGACAGTATCCTGGGGAGATCCATCCCCTTCTTTTCTTCAAAATACTGCAGCACAGCAGGCAGCATCTCGGCTTAATTGTCAAATGAGGTACTTTCCTCGTGTGTGTTTGTGTGTGTGTGTGTGTGTGTGTGTGTGTGTGTGTGTGTGTGTGTTTCTCCAGCTCTCTAATGTTTTAAGAAGAAAGAAAAATGAAAGGGTGATCCTTGACCTGTACGGTTTTTGTAAAACAGTGTCAGTAGCTTGGCTGTTTGCTGCTGCCAGCCACGCCAGTTCTTTGCTGAATTAATGATGTTTGGGCACTTTACGAGAGAGCAGGGAACAAATCAGAAATGGTGCCCCGCTCCAGCTGTCCATTAACCCGTACCAGAGAGTCAATTCTACCAGTTTGTGGCAGATCCTCAATATTGTCAAAAAGAGAGAGAGAGACATGTTTGGAACTGCCAATGCTGGAGAAGGGTCTCGACCTGAAACGCCAACTTTCCTGTGCCTCTGATGTTGCCTGTCCTGCTGTGTTCATCCAGCTCCGCACCTTGTTATCTCGGCCAGAGAGACATGCTTCCAGGATGTTTTCTGTGGAGGTGGCAAGCTGGGGCCTGGGAGTACCAACTGACCCGTCTTCAGAACTGGACCTGAAACGTTAACTCTACTTTCTCTCTCCAGACCTTCGGGCGAAGTCTGTGTGGAGTTTGCACGTTCTCCCCGTGTCTGCGTGGGTTTCCTCCGGGTGCTCTGGTTTCCTCCCACAGTCCAAAGATGTGCAGGTTAGGGTGGATTGACATACTAAATTACCCACAGTGCCCGGGGATGTGCAGGTTAGGTGGGTTATAGGGGGAGGGGTCTGGATGGGATGCTCTGAGGGTCAGTGTTGAGCCGAAGGGCCTGTTTCCATACTGTAGGGATTCGATGATGATGACCTGCCAGGGTTTTTTCCAGCGATTTCTGTTTTCATTTTCAGATTTCCAGCATCCACAGTTCTGTGTTTTATTTTAGTGTTGCCCCAATTATTGCTCATTCTCACCCTCGAGAGAGAGAGAGAGAGAGAGGAAAGTCATGCCTGGAACTTACTGCAGATGCTGGAGACTGGACTGCAAGCAACAAACGTTGGGAATCCCAGCAGGTCAGACAGCCTCCACGGAGAGAGAGCAAGCTAAAGCTTCGAGTCTAGATGACCCTTCATCAGAGCATCTAATCTGGACTCAGCATTAGCTAGCACCCTCCCCGTGGATGCTATCTGACACCCTGTGATTTCACACAGTTGTCAAGTGTAGAGCCTAATATAATGACCCATTTTGTCGACTTGTCTCTTCTGTCCCACCCTGGTCATTATAACTATTGAGATTTTGGGTGTAAAAAGGATGTAATGCAAATTTAACACACAATTGACTACAAGTAAATCTGTGTAAACATATTGACCAGGAAGATGATGTGTGTTTCTGGTTGCCACACTATAGGAAGGATGTGATTGCACTGGAGAGGGTGCAGAGGAGATTTATCAGGATGTTGCCTGGCTGGAGTGGTGGAGTGCTGAGAGAGTGGATAGATATTCCTTGGGGCAGAGGAGGCCGGGGAGGAGACCTAATTGAGGTAGACAGAGTTCTGAGGGGCATAGACAGTGTAGATATAACAGATCTTCTCCCCTTAGTGGATTAGTCAGTAAAAATTACATTCACTTTTAAGAAGCAGGAGGGATTTGATTGAAATTGCCTGAGGAAAAGGATACTCACCCTCAGCTCAACAGGGCCCAGCACTTTGATGGGATATTGTAGAGAGAGAGGGAGAGCTCTGGTGAGGCAGCACCTGGAGTATTGCAATGTGAAAAATCCGCCTCTAAACTTCAGCCAAGAACATCCTGTCTCAGGATCCTTTCCTGGCACCTTATTCATTATTCATTTGCAACTTTACATTATTTTAATTAGGACAGTTCTGACACAAGGCCAATGAAATGAAACCTTAACTCTGCTTTCTCTCTCTCTCTCTCTCCCCCTCCCTCTCTGTCTTTCTGTCTCTATTCTCTCTCTGCTGCCTGAGCTGCTAAGTATTTCTGTCAAACTTTGTTCTTCTTTCAGATTTCCATTGTCTTGAGGTATTTTGTGTTTTTCTTCATCAGTGGGATTTTAAGTGTAAGTGTGCATGTAAGCAATAGAACAAGTTAACAAGAAAGAAATGAGGAGGAATTTCTCCTCTCGGCGGGTAGTGAATCTGTGGAATCCTTTACCCCAGAGGTCTGTCGAAGCTGGTTCATTGAGTTAAGGATGAGATGCACATATTTCTAATCAGTAAAGGGATCAAGGGCTTGGGGGGGATGGTGAGGAGAGAGAAAAGTGGAGTTGAGGATTATCAGATTAGCCAAGATCTCACTGGTGGGTAGAACAGGTTTAATGGACTGAATGGCTTACTTCTGCTCCATTGAGTTAATGATACAACACAGAAGGAGGCCATTTGGCCCACCAGGCTGGTCAGCTCCTGTAGGAGCTACCCGCCCCCAAGCTGTCCCCCAGCCCCATCTGCTGTTTTCTCCTTTGCAATTATTAAACCAGCTTTGAGAGTTGGAATTGCTTCAGTCGTCCTTTCAAGCAATCCTTTCTAGTTCGTGACAATTTGCTGTGTTAATGAACAGTTCTCCACAATTCCCCATCATTCTTTTGCCAGTTGCATAAAGCTGCATGTTTTGGTTACTCTCCCTATGTACTCCAACACAGGCCCTCGAGACTGTGTTATATATTATTAATGGATTGAGCAGCGTTGTCTCTGAATTGGTGACATTTGGGAAGATTAACAGCCACCGTTTCATTTCACAACTAACAAAAGCGAAGTCCCCAAGGAGCAATTACAGAAAAACTTTGGCACTTACAGCCGCTGCCAGGCACCTGATAGATTTGGTATGAGCCTGAAGCATTTTATTATGAAGTTGAGTTAATCTTCATTTTCATGAAAGCATTTTTGCAAAAACTGAGAAAGGGGGGTGGTGAGAGAGAGAGAGAGAGAGAGAGAGCGAGAGAGAGAGAGAGAGAGAGAAAAACTATACCTTGTTTCACATTCGCTGTTCAGTTTGAAAATGAATCTTTTCTCCTGGTATAGAGATTTCTGAAAAGTGTCTCCATTCTGACCCCCCCACTGACACCATAACCTTATCAATTAGGACGAGGCCGCTCGGCCCCTTGAGCCTGCTGCAACATTCACTAAGACCCCAATGGCTGGTCTGATCAATGCGAACTCACCAACAACTTGCATTCGTATAGCACCCTCAGCAGGCCATTTTGTAGCATCTTAACCCAGTAACTTGTGCCTGAGGTGTGAGAGAATCAAAGGGAGAGGGGCCGGGGCACAACTAGGTCAAAGGGGTCAGAGAGAGAGAGAGAGACAGAGGAGTTTAAGGAGGAGAATTGCAGAGAGTGGGGATAAGGCAGATAAGGGGTAAATGATTGCGATCTATAAAATTATGACAGATATAGGATCTTTTTCTCTTGGTGGCAGGATCAGTGACCAGTCGGCATCTATTTAAGGTGAGGGACGCAAGGTTTGGAGGGGATTTGATATGATTTATTGTGGTCACATGTACTGAAGTACAGTGAAAAGCTTTGTTTTGTGAGCAGTGCAGGCAGATGAGAGACCAAAGAGTGCGTAGGCAGAGCGAGGCATACAGGCTGCACTGTGCAGGGGTTACACAAAACAAGATCAACATTAGCAAGACCAACGTTATTTGAAGTTAGAGAGATCCATTCAGCATTCTAATATCAGCAGGGAAGAAACTGTTCTCGAACCTGGTGGTGCGTGTGTTCAAGCTTCTGTATCTTCTGCCAGATGGGAGAAATCATTACCAGTCTTTGATGTCGCAGCAAGCCGTGTAAATGGAGTCAATGGACGGAAGGTCAGCTTCTGCGATGGTCTGGGCTGTGCATGCCACCTTCTGCAGTTTCTTACGGTCCTGGGCAGGGCGGTTGCCGTACCAGGCCGTTATGCACCCAGACAGTACGCTTTCAATGGTGCGACTGGAGGAGTTGGTGAGGGACCTTATGGGCATGACACATTTCCAGCGCCACCTGAGGAAGAAGGGGCAACATTGTGCCACCTTGGCTGTTGCATCTACATGGGAAGACCAGGACAGGCCATCGGTGAGGCAAGTAAGGGTGGAAGAGGCAGAAATGTTCACCATATTGAAGAAGTATTTAGGTGTGTACTTCTGATGCCAATGCTGGGAAATGGGATTAGAATAGTCGGGTGGTTACTTGTGACTGGCACAGACTCGATGGGCCGAAGGACCTTTTTTTTGTGTAGATCTTGATGACTGTGGGATTAACATTTGACTTTTGATGATGAGAAATGGGAAGATGTGGGTTTTAAATGGGGCTGGAGTGAGAGACATTAAGAGTCTGGGAAGGAGGAAGGAGGCTTGCAGAGTTTGGGGGGAGGGAGGGAGGATGCCACGGATAGGATTTAAACTTGAGACATTTGGATTCCTGGTCAGCAAAGTGAGGGCAAGGACTGTATGAGCGAATTATTGGATGAATTGAAGTTGGAAGATGGGGAGCCAAACCGTCGGAAGTTTGGATTGGTCAAATCTGGAGATTGCAGTGTCGTTATTCAGAGCTGTCAGAGAGTGTGTGTCACTGATGGGCGCTCGATGATAGATTTGGAATCAATTTGTAAAATACCTGCACTCTGTCTGTTAGATCATTGAAGATCTGTTACGAAAACAAAGTGCTGGAGAAACTCTGCAGGGTCTGGCAGCATCAGTGGAGAGAGAAGCCGAGTTGATGTTTCGGGTCCAGTTCTTCAGAACAGAGGTGGAAGGGAAGGAGGGGTGGGGAGATGGATTTGTTGGGAAGGAGGAGAGGAATGGGAGTGGGTGGGGGTGTGGCAGGAGAGGAAGGGGCTTTAATTCATCAGTTTTCAGACTTCCAACAAGACACAAATGATATTTGGTGTAAAGAGACAGGATCATAAATAATGCATAGAATAAGGCGCAGGTCTAATTGATTTCTGTTAAGTCGTTGACGAATGAGTGTTTTAATAGATTTCGTCCAGATCCAGTTGGAGCTGACGGCCTTTTGTCCAGCTTCTCTGTTTCCAGTTCAGTGATGTCCTGTGTGATAATGCTGCCAGCCCACTGTTCCCTCGCTAGATGGACATCTGTTGGATTTCCCACTTCCTAGGGCTAGTGCCTCTGGGCGTTAGCTTCAAAAAGTCCAGAGCGAAGACCTGTCGCAGTCGCAGTTCAACGGCAACACCTCCGACTGAAGACCTCATCATTGTTTTGAGGTCCCACTGTGGCCTCACCCTGTCCCTATCTCTACAACCTTCCAGAAAACTTCCAGGTTCTCTGTGCTCCATCAATCTTCTGTACCGCTGTGGTCCACATGCTGTAGGGAGACCCAAAATGCCGTGAGGGAGAGAATTCCAGGATTCTGACCCAGCGACACCAAAGGGATGTGGGTATATTTCCAAGTCAGGATGGTGAGTGGCTTGGAGGGGAACTCTCAGGGGGTGGTGTTCCCCTGTATCTGCTGCCCTTGTCCTTCTAGATGCAAGTGGTCGTGGGTTTGGAAGGTGCGTCCTGAGGGTTTTTGGTGAGTTTCTGCATCTTGTAGATGGTACACACTGCTGCTACTGAGCGTCGATGGTGGAGGGAGTGGATGTTTGTGGATGTGGTGCCAATCAAGCGGCTGCTTTATCCTGGATGGTGTCGAGCTTCTTGAGTGTTGTTGGGGCTGCCCCCATCCAGGCAAGTGGGGGGTACTCCATCACACTCCTGACTTGTGCCTTGTAGATGGTGGGCAGGCTTTGGGGAGTCAGGAGGTGAGTTACTCGCTGCAGTATTCCAACTTGGCAGCCTGCTGGTCTATCTGCTGTACTTACAAAGCAAGTCCACCATGCACTGAATAGCCTCAGTGAGAAACAGTTCCTCCTCCTATCTCTCTGTACTGGGCAACACCTGGTTTTGAAGCAGTGACTTAGAGAGGTAGGTTCTTTTGGTTATGTGAAATTGGCAGGATGCTGACCGAGAACTTACAAGAGAGGGAGGGAGGTTTGGGGCTGGGGCTGCTATAATTCTGCTGGCCAATTCCGAACACATTTTTCAATATGAACTGCTGGGTTTCTTTGTCAATCAAGACTTTTGATTTTCTTTCCATTTACTAACTTGATATGCATAATGGATTAAGTTTAGACAGCAGTCTGATTTAAAAGATCTCCATTAGTTCACTGAGTTATGAAAGGTTGCATTAATTAATTTGTTTATTGCTCTGATCCCTCCATATGCGAATGTCAGCACTATTTGATTAAGTGATGTGGAGGTGCCTGAGTAAAGTCAGAAATCAAGCTACCTGACACAGGAGCAGTGCTTCGAAAGCTTGTGATTGCAAATAAACCTGTTGGACTATAACCTGGTGTCATGTGACTCCTGATGTTTGAGGGAGCAGGATGTGGTTGCATAGGAGTTGCTGAGGGAGTGGGTGAAACGGTGAGGAGACAGACTTAGGGTTTTACTGTTTATCAGGAAGCTGAGGTGATGGCCTAGTGGTATTATCGTTGGACTGTTAACCCAGAGACCCAGCTGATGTTCTGGGAACTTGGGTTCAAATCCCACCATGGCAGATGGTGGAATTTGAATTCAATAAAAATACTTGGAATTAAGAGTCTAATGATAACTATGAATCGACCGTCGGAGGATAAACCCATCTGGCTCACTAAGCTCCTTTAGGGAAGGAAACTGCCATCCGTACCCGGCCTGGCCTACGTGTGACTGCAGGCAGCAATTTGGTTGACTCCTAACTGACCCTCTAGGCAATTAGGGATGGGGCAGTAAATGCTGCCTGGTCAGTGATGCCCTCATCCCGTAAATGAATAATAAAATAAAGATGATTAACAGCAGCAATTTTGGAACATATTTGTACTGTTTTTCCTGGTAACATACTGGCACCAGGGCATGGAAAGACTGTGTTATCTGGAGAGTTTGAGGAGTTTGGGCGTGTACTCATTGGAGTTTGGAATGAATGGAGAATTAAAGAAGACGATTAGCTCTCTTGCCTTCATTGCTCAGTCCTTTGAGTACAGGAGTTGGGAACATCATGCTGAGGTTGTATAAGATGTTGCTGGGGGCCTCCTCTGGCGTACTGCGTCCAGTTCTGATCGCCCTGCTATAGGAAGGATATTATTAAACTGAAGGGAGTTCAGAAAAGATTTACCAGGAGGTGGGTCGGGAACGGTGGGTTCGAAATGTAAAAATAAACTGGAAAATCTGGGGCTTTTTTCTCCCCGGATCTAAGGAGGTTGAGAAGTAACCTTATAGAGGTTTATAAAATCATGAGGGGCTCAGGTAAGGTGAGAAGCAAGGATTGTGTCCTCAGGGTGAGGGCGTTCAAAACTAGGGGCATATTTTTAAGGTGAGGGGGGAAAGGACATGAGGGGAAATCTTTTTACACAGAGAGTGGCTCACGTGTGTAGTGAACTGTCCGAGAAAGTGGTGGATACATGAATAGGAAAGGTTTGGAGGGATATGGACCAGGAGCAGGCAGGTGGGACTAGTTTAGTTTGGGATTATGGTCGACATGGGCTGGTTGGACCGAAGGGCCTGTTTCCGCGCTGTACCACAGTATTTTTAAGGTTCTGGGGAGGGTAGATGCAGAGAGGTTGTTTCTGTTGTGGGTCAGCTTTGGGCTAGAGGGCATCATCTCAGAGTTAAGGGTGTTTCCAAGTTAAGACAAACGAGGTGGTCTTCTCCTAGAGGGGACTGAATCGGTGAAATTCTTTATCGCAGAGGGCTGTTGGGTCTGTGTTCGGTATTCAAGCCTGGGGTAGACTTTTAATCAAGTCAGGGAGTCGTGGGTTAAGGGGAAAAGGCAGGAAAGTGGAGTTGAGGATGATCAAACCAACCGTGATCCTATTGAATGATGGAACAGACTGGCTGGGTGGAATGGCCTCCATCCGCTCCTGTGTTTTGTGGTGTTATGGTGTAGTATGGTCCAATTGTGAATATCCAATCTCAGGTAGCACTCTGATCAAGGTTGGGGAGGCCCAGAGACGCCTGGGAGCTGCTGACCGGGACTTCATCCAGTCTTCCATGATCAACTTCCTGACACCTCTACGGAACTTTCTGGAAGGAGACTGGAAGACGATCTCGGTGAGTTCTGAGTGATTTTCGTGACGCTGTCACACAGTAGTAGACGTTAGCCTGCAGGTCTTCAGAAGTAGATTGAAACGTTTATAGCGTCCTTGAATTTCCAACCTCCTCAAACTCACTGAGGGAGCGGGCACTGTCGGAGGGTCAGTGCTGAGGGAGCGGGCGCTGTCAGAGGGTCAGTGCTGAGGGAGCGGGCACTGTCGGAGGGTCAGTGCTAAGGGAGCGGGCGCTGTCGGACGGTCAGTGCTGTGGGAGCGGGCACTGTCGGAGGGTCAGTGCTGTGGGAGCGGGCACTGTCGGAGGGTCAGTGCTGAGGGAGCGGGCGCTGTCGGAGGGTCAGTGCTGAGGGAGCGGGCGCTGTCGGACGGTCAGTGCTGTGGGAGCGGGCACTGTCGGAGGGTCAGTGCTGAGGGAGCGGGCACTGTCGGAGGGTCAGTGCTGAGGGAGCGCCGCCCTGTCGGAGGGTCAGTGCTGACGGAGCGGGCGCTGTCAGAGGGTCAGTACTGTGGGAGTGGGCACTGTCGGACGGTCAGTGCTGAGGGAGTGGGCACTGTTGGACGGTCAGTGCTGTGGGAGCGGGCACTGTCGGAGGGTCAGCGCTGAGGGAGCGGGCGCTGTCGGAGGGTCAGTGCTGAGGGAGCGGGCACTGTCGGAGGGTCAGTGCTAAGGGAGCGGGCGCTGTCGGAGGGTCAGTGCTGAGGGAGTGGGCGCTGTCGGAGGGTCAGCGCTGAGGGAGCGGGCACTGTCGGAGGGTCATGCTGATACTGGCAAGGACAGGGTGCTGGAACAGAATGAGCAGGGTAGACAAAGTGAGCTGAATGGCCCCTCTCTGTGCAGTAATGTCTCTGTGGCTCTGAAGGCTGAGCTGTGAGATGATAAATCTGCAAGCGTACAATAAGGAGGATGTTTTCTCTCTCTCTCTCTCTGTCTGGTTTTGTTTCTCTCTGTTATAGAAGGAGAGGCGATTGCTGGAAAACAGACGCCTGGACCTGGATGCCTGCAAATCTCGGTTAAAGAAAGCGAAGGCAGCTGAGGCAAAGGCAGCAGTACGCAAATCTGTTTTCAACATCCTCTCTACCGTCCATTAACTCTCCCTGGTGCCACGGTTTAAAATCCCACCATAAAACCTCAGATCGCAACTGGAAACGGCAGCAAATCATTATTGCTGCCGGGCTGTTCAAACCAGGAGAGCTAATGTCCTTGCATGAATGAATCTCTCTTGTGTCTGGCTTCTTTACTCAGTAACCTTCTGCTCTTTTTAACTCCATGTTGCGAATTACAATGTGTGCAGAGATTCTGACTGACCAGTGTTCTTTTTCTGTTGTTCACTGCGCAGTGTGAGGGAGAAGTGAGTACTTATTGTTTGAACTGCTGTTTTCTCTGACCTGGTTTCCTGTAAAATTCTAGTAGCATTTAGACATACATTTAAAGCAAACAGTTTAGCCTCATTTGCTGCCTGATGGACTGATGGGATTTGGAAAAGAGCAGTCACTTCTGTTTGTAGAAGTGGTGCGTTCACTGTGCCTGTGTCTGTGTGTGTGCGTGTGCGTGTGCGTGTGTGTGTGTGTGTCTGCTGTTACCTTTAGTGCATTAGCTGGAGATGTGCTGAGAATTTTGACTCATTCGATCACTTCTTTTGTTCCTGCCTTAAAATGGTGGAGATCCTCATCCCTTTCTCTTTGGTGACTTTGAGCTCTCATTGTAACTGTTTAAAAAAGCAAAGAGCTGCTGATGCCATGCCTCGGGCCTGCTGCAGTTCT
>NC_081382.1:40682066-40699566 GCF_030684315.1 Stegostoma tigrinum
GATTCTGTTTAGAGTTGGATTTGTCTGGAGTCTATGTTGTGTTTTATTGTTGGGAGGGGTTTATGTTCCTGTGTGAGCACAGCGAGGGCCTTTCAAGGTCTCTGTACACATGCGCTGTGAAAAATTCTGAGGTTTACCCCCCCGCCACTTGTCTTTCTGATAATGTGCATTTCCATAGCGCCATTAACCCCCAAGGCACTTTGCAGGCTTGTGATCAGACACTCAGACAATGGGCCTGAGGACACGGTATATAGGGGAGGGTTGACTTAGACAGAGGGGGTTGGTTTTAAGAAGGGTTTTCAGGAATGTGTCTGAGAAGGATGGCGAAGTAACTGGGCGGGTGGGGGGGGTTCTTGCAGTGTTTTTGAGCAGAGACAGGTAAAGGCACTGCTATGAACTGACGCCAGGGATTGGTTGACCTCCAGGGATACCTGAGTGGTTTTGACCCCATGGATGTTCTTCCCATGGGGTCTGCACATTGGGGGTCAGTCCTGAGCTGTAGGCGTTGCTATCTGTGACTAGATAGCCCCCACTCTAAGCCTCTCCATTTCTCAGTCTGACCATGGGGTGGTCAACTGGACTCCGTTTACAGAGGGGTGTTGTTTACTGTTGTCCCACCATCTCTTCTCAGACCCTCAATAGCATATCTTTTCTTTTATTATTTGTTCATGAGAGGGTCATTGACTGAGCCAATATTTGTCACCCATCCCTAACTGGGTTCACCTTGAGCAGGGAAATTAAGGAACGGCCTCGTCGCTGTGAGTTTGGAGTCTCATGTAGGCCAGAGCGGATAAGGATGGCAGATCCCCCTTCCCTTAAAGGGCATTGGTGAATTAGGTAGACGTTAATGGTTGCTTTTAGGCGAGAGTTTGTCCCAGGGCCACTGGTGAAAGAGATGGAGTAGGGCGTTTAGAGCTAAGAAGAAGAGTCATTTCTTCACCCAGAGTGTGGTGACCCTGTGGAATTATAGAAAGTAGTTGAATCCAAAACATTGAATGCTTTCAAGAAGATACAGTTCTTGGAGCTAAGGGCATGAAAGGATACAGGGAGAGAACGGGAGCAGAAGACTGGGATCGATGATCAGCCATGATTGTGTTGAATGGCAGAGCAGGCTTGATGGGCCAAATGGCCAACTCCTGTTTTCCTATATCTGTGTTGCAGGTTTTTATTGAATTCCGATCTCACGACCTGCCGTAGTGGGATTTGAACCCAGGTCTTCAGAATATTAGTGTGGGACTCTGTATTAGAAGTCTAGTGACATCAGCATGACACCAGCCCCGTCTCCATGGTGGCTGCTAAAATTACGGTTGCATCATTGTATACATCACGAGATTAATTTTTGTGTTCTCATTATAGTACAGGGATGGCCTTCAATGATGGGCCGAAGGGAGTAGAGGCTGCGCAAAAGGCCAGTATTGGAGGAGAGTTGTGGGCCTGGAGGAGGTCATGAAGGGAGGGATGGAGGCCATGGAGGATGAGAATGTTAAATCTGAGGTGTTGAAGTTTAAGAGATCTACAGGTGGAGGCGACTGGGTTATAATAGCTTCATCTTCTCGACATTGGGGTTTCACAAATCAATCCATCTGAGAACTGCCTGAGTTTTGATATCACGTGGTTATTATGGGGAAATCTTAACTTCCACATTAACTCTCTCCCTCTGTCTCTCCCTCTGTCTCTCCCTCTGTCTCTCCCTCTGTCTCTCCCTCTGTCTCTCCCTCTGTCTCTCCCTCTGTCTCTCCCTCTGTCTCTCCCTCCCCTCTCCCTCCCCTCTCCCTCCCCTCTCCCTCCCCTCTCCCGTCCCTCTCCCGTCCCTCTCCCTCTATTTTCTCTCTTTCTCTCCCTTTCTCTGTCAATTTCTACCTCTATTTCTCTCTCTCTCTTCCTCTCTCCCTTTTTCTCTGTCTCTCTCTACCTTTCTCTCTACCTCGCTCTCTCTCTCTGTCCCTCTCTCTCTCTGTCCCTCTCTGTCCCTCTCTCTCTCTCTCTGTCTCTCTCTACCTCTATTTTCTCTCTTTCTCTCTCTCTCTCTCTCTACCTCTCTCTCTGTCCCTCTGTCTCTTTCTCTCTGTCAATTTCTACCTCTATTTCTCTCTCTGTCCCTCTCTGTCTTTCTCTACCTCTCTCTGTCTCTCTCTCTCTCTCACCCATACACACACTCTGCCTCTCACTCTGTCTCAATCTGACAAAGAGGGGTTACTGTATTACGTACACTGTACTGAGTTTAGAGAGGCCTTTCCTGTGATTGAGAATGTCTCTATGTTGTCTGATTACAATTCTGTAAAGCATCTTGGAATATTTTACTACATGTTAAAGGAAGCCATGTAAATGCAGTTTGTAGCTGTTGCAGGTTACACCTCCTATCCCAGTTGTTCACAGATATGTCCCACATGACTGTGGGGTCCTGTTGGTTTAATGTTTGATTCTGCACACTCGGGATGAAGTAATGGTTTTAAAATCTCAAAGCTATATCTATTTTATCACCCACTCTGTTTTGTTTCCTTACGTAATTCTCCAGAGACAAATTCAACTTGAAGTCTTACTAAACCAATAACTAACACAGCCTCATTGCACCCTGAAGAAAAGAAAACGTATTATACAATTCTTCACAGGGCTTTCCAGCCCTTGCTGGTTCGAATGTGAAATCCCTTTCCTGGGGTTATTTAAAAAATAATTCCTGGGATTATTTTAACTTTCACCAATGGTGTGGTGTTCCCAGTATGCTTCCTGTGGTTTTATTTTTCGCATAAGGCCCAAAAGCCTGAGGGCTTGGGACGAGGCCTAACTCTGGGCCTAGATAGGACAGAGGCCTCTCTGTGAAAGATCTCCTCAATGTTACTGGTCCACAGCAGGCATTTCTGTTACACATCTGAACGTACATCTCTCTCTCATTTAATTTCCACAGCTTGAGAGATCTGCATGTTTCACCTCTAGCTGTCAAGCCTCTGAGTTTAGCTTCAAATCTGCTTTAATTGTTTTATGTATCTGTGGATGGGAGTCAGGAATTTCTCAGAGGATGTTGGACTTTGAACTGATTGGAGCTGTTTGTGTGGCAGTGAAATCAAAACTCAAAACTACTCCACACACAGTTAGCATCTGGATGTTCGACCTGTTCCTAGGATGGGACAGTTCCCAGGGTGGGGCTGCTGGGAATGGGAGCGATGCCAGGGTGTGAAAGGGTTAGTGCTGAGGATTGTATCAGCCACCACCCACTTGGGGATCAGGGTTTGGGGGAGGTGATGTTAAGTAACTGAGACTTCCTCATGTTTACAAAGACTCTCGGGCAATAGACTACACTGCGGTTAAGATAACGGCCTCGTGGTCACTCGATTAATGAGCAAGACCTGGGACAAGGGTCTATAGCAGGGCCCAATAACCGGGGCTTTAGATTGTCACAGGCTCAGGTCAGGGTTCAGGGTCATGATGATCAGGTCAGGGGTCAGGGCCACCGTACTGGATCAGGGCTCAGGGCCACGGTGCTTGGGTCAGGGGCCAGGGTCACAGTACTAGGTCAGGGGTCAGGGTCACGGTACTGGGTCAGGGGCCAGGGCCACGGTTCTCAGGTCAGGGGTCAGGGTCACGGTACTGGGTCAGGGGCCAGGGCCACGGTTCTCAGGTCAGGGGCCAGGGTCATGGTACTGGGTCAGGGGCCACGGCCACGGTTCTCAGGTCAGGGGCCAGGGTCATGGTACTGGGTCAGGGGCCACGGTTCTCAGGTCAGGGGCCGGGGTCACAGTACTGGGTCAGGGTCACGGTACTGGGCCAGGGTCACGGTTCTCAGATCAGGGGTCAGGGTCACGGTACTGGGTCAGGGTCACGGTACTGGGTCAGGGTCACGGTTCTCGGGTCAGGGGCCAGGGTCACGGTACTGGGTCAGGTTCATGGTACTGGGCCAGGGTCACGGTTCTCAGGTCAGGGGTCAGGGCCACGGTTCTCGGGTCAGGGGCCTGGGTCAGGGTCACGGTGCTCAGGTCAGGGGCCAGGGTCACGGTGCTCAGGTCGTGGTCACAGCCTTTGGGTCAGCGGTTGGCACCACTGTGGTTGGGCCGGGGGTCAGATCCACATGTCATGGGCAGAGCCCATATGGTTGGGGCAGCGGTGGGGGTGATGGGTGCTGGGCTGGTGTCCATGAGCAGGGAGTAGCACTGGGGTCCCTGATTTCTGTACCTGCCTCCAACACCAGGTAGTCTCCCAGAACCAGATTTGATCATGCAGGCTGTGTTGAGCCTGACCAGGAGAGAGGAAGGTGGCAGCGAACCTAGCAGAGAGTGACATGATCAGCAGCGCCCATTCTCCGTCAGGCTCCCCTGGGCAGCTCTCTGAGGGTTGGGCCCAGCCTGGGAGCGTGTGGTTGGGCCTGAACTAGGTGTAAAGTGGAACTGGGCTGAAGTTTCCCAGCAAACACCCATTTTCAGCTTGAATTATCTTCCCTTCACATCGAGATGATCTCAATAACTTAGAAGCTTCTCTGTCTGAACTGGGCGCAAGGGGAAAATGTGTGGTGAGGCTAAAATGTCAGATCACTGATTTAATTCTCACTGCACAGCAGGAAATTGTTGTTACAGGAATAGTGGGAGGTCTGTGGTGGCTTGAGTTATAGAGTGGTGGAGTCATATGTCACACGGACCCTTTGGTCCAACTCATCCGTGCTGACCATCTTTCCCAAACTAGACTCGTCCCATTTGCCTGTTTTTGGCCCAAATCCCTCTAAAACTTTCCTATCCATGTGCCTGTCCAAATACCTTTTTAATGCGCTTCCTGTACCTGCATCTACTACCACGTCTGGCTGCTCATTCCACACACGCACCACCCTCTGTGTGAAAACATTGCCCCTCGATTCCCCATAAATCTTTCTCCTCTCACCTTAAAAATGTGCCCTCTAGTGAGGCTGTTGACTCGCTCGCCGAGCTGGCTTGTTCTCATTCAGACGTTCTGTCACTATGCTAGGTAACATCATCAGTGGACCCTCCGATCAAACGATGTTATTCTAACCGGCTTGGAATTTACGCTGTCCGGTCCAATATGGTGAGTACTGTCATTTCCGGTTTTCAACGGTGTGGGTTTGTACATAGGGTCCGATTCTACATGTTTGTTGATTGAAGTACGGGTGGAGGACCATGCCTCTGGGAATTCCCGTGCCTGTCTATGTTGGGTTTGGGCTACTATGGTTACCTTGTCCCAGTTAAACTGATGGCCTTCGCTGTCTGAGTGTGCCGATACTAAGGAGAGTTTGTCGTGCTGTTTTGTTACTAGCTGATTGTTCGTGTATTCTGTTGGCTAGTCACCTTCCCGTCTGTCTGATTCATCGAGGGCCGAAGGGCCTGTTCAGTGCTGTATTGTTTTATGATGTAATGTTTGTGGCAGTCATTGCATGGCCTGTTGTAAACCACGTTGATTCTGCGTGCTGTGGGAATGGGGTCTTTAATCCTTGTGTTTGTCGAGTGGCTGTCGGCTTGTGGGCCACCACAGTTCCTCGTGATCTTAGGAATCTTGTTGTCAGCTCGAATATGTTTTTGATGTGGGCCTGTGTGGCCAGTGTGTTAGGGTGTACTGTGTCCTCTTGTCATTGACAGACAGACAGAAACTAGCCATCAGCATACACATCCATCAGCTAGTAACAAAACAGCACGACAAACTCTCCTTAGTATCGGCACACTCAGACAGCGAAGGCCATCAGTTTAACTGGGACAAGGTAACCATAGTAGCCCAAACCCAACATAGACAGGCACGGGAATTCCTAGAGGCATGGTTCTCCACCCGTACTTCAATCAACAAACATGTAGAATTGGACCCCATGTACAAACCCATGCGGATGAAAACCGGAAATGACAGTACTCACAATATTGGACCGGACAGCATAAACTCCAAGCGGGTTAGAATAACATCGCTTCATCGGAGGCTCCGCCGATGATGTTACCTAGCATAGTGACAAAACGTCTGGACGAGACCGAGCCAGCTCGGCGAGCGAGTCAACAGCCTCCCCCACCACCCGAGCTACAGATCTTTGCCAAAACTGTGCCGTCTAGTTTTGAGCTCCCCTGCCCTGGGGAAAAGACCTTATCTATGTCTCTCATGATTTTATAAACCGCTAAAAAGTCCCACCTCAACCTCCTACACACAGTGACTAAAGTCCCAGCTAATCAGCCTCTCCCTATAACTCAAACCCTCCAGTCCCAACAACACCCTAGTAAATATTTTCTGTATCCTCTCAAGTCTAACACCATCCTTCCTGTAGCAGGGTGACCAGAACTGTACCCAGTATTCCAAAAGTGGGCTTACTAATGTCCTGTACAACCTCAGCATGACAACTCCTATATTTGTTGGCTTAAGCAGTGAAGGCAAGTGTGCTAAATATCTTCTCAACCACCCTATCTACCTGCGACACAACTTTCAAAGAATTACGCACCTGAACCTGTTAGGTCTCTCTGTTCTACAACTCAACCCAAGGCCCTAACCATTAATTGTATAAGTCCTGCCTTTGTTCATCTTACCATAATGCAATATCTCGCATTATCCGAATTAAACCCCACCTGTGACTCCTCAGCCCATTGGCCCAATTGATGAAGATCCCTTTGTAATCTTGGATAACCTTTTTCACTGCCCACTATCCCCCCAGTATTGGCGTCATCTGCAAACTTACTAACCATGCCTCCTACATTCTCATCCAAATCATTTGTATAAATGATAAGCGGCTGTGGACCCAACACCAATCCCTCTGAAACATCGATGGTCACAGGCCTGCAGTCTGAAAAATAGCCAAATTGTTGCCCAGTTGATAAAAAAGTTCAAGGAGGCACTCGACTGTTGTAGGATAGGCAAAGGAAAATGTTCATTTAAATAGCACCTTTCACTGCCATTCCAAAGTCCTTTTACAGCCAACAAAGAACTCCGAAATCTAGCCACCGTTTGAACGTGGGAAACAGCAAAGCAATAACTGATCAGAGAAATTTTTTTGGAGTGTGCACCAGGTGATCGCCCACTGCCTACGAGAGAGAAGTGGGGTTACAAATGGGTGGGTGGGGGGGTGCTGGTCTATACCTCCTGTCCCATTGGTAACAACCATCTCACGGTGCTGACCATAGAAACAGGAGTTTACATGAACTCCTCGTAGAGTTGGGAAATGGTTGGCTTTTCATGTTTCCATCAGCCCATGTGTGAACAGAACAGTTAAGAAGTTGAAGCAAGTGATTTTTTTTATTTTTAAGTTAAGTTTTTTTTAAACCTTTGATTTGATTTAAATCAGCCATTAGTCTATAGATGGACTTTGTCCTCTAGTGTCAGGAGCTAGATTCTCTCTAATAATTTGTCTCACACTAAATCATTGCTAGATTCTCCTTTCCACTTCTCATTCTATAAGTTACCTATTTCCACCCATTTGATCTTTCAAAGCAGAGCTAAACGTACTCTATTAACGCCCCCGAAACCTCAAGCTCTTGTTGTTACATTGTAGCAGTTCGTGAAGTTAGTTCGTCATCTTCTCGAGGGCAACTAGGGACGGGGGTAATTAATGCTGGGCTCAGCCAGTCACATCCTACAAGTGATTAAAAACAAAAGTATTCAAACTAAGCAAAGTCAGTCGCAGTGAGAATGAGAAGTGATCTAACTGAGGTCTATAAAACGCGAAAGAGGATTGACAGAGCAGACGTAGGGCAAGATGGTTCCCTTGTGTGGGGCAGTCTAGAATGAGAAGTCATTGCTTTAGAATAAGAGGTGGCTGGAAGATATAAAGCAGAGATGGGGAGGAATTACTTCTCACAAAGGATCATTGCTCAAAGGCTGGTTTCCTGTCACCGATTTCACCCTTTATTTACACATGCACAGTGCATAGCCTCTGACCAGCCAGCTCAGAGTCAGCTCCTGAAGTCAGGACACGCTCTGAACCTCCTGTTTACATCTGGCCCAGGTTAATAACCCCAGTCAAGGGTTTCGTAGTCAATGAGATCCACCTGGTTCCAATCACTATAATCCCGAATGTGTCAAATTCCCTCCCCCAGATTGTGTGAATACTGGGACATGGTAAATTTAGGGAGGAGATAGACAGATTTTTCCTTAGTAATCAGTTGAAGGCTTATTGAAGCGGCAGAGCTGAGGCTGAGATGAGATCAGCCATGATTATACTAAATGGGGGAGCAGGCTGGAGAGGCTGAATGGCGAACATAGTCCTTTTTATCCCTTTATTCATTCACGGGATGAGGGCGCCATTGGCCAGCCGCCATTTATTGCCCCATCCCTAATTACCCAGAATTAAGAGTCAACCACGTTGCTGTGGGTCTGGAGTCACATGTAGGCCAGACTAGGTGGGGATGGCAGCTTCCTTCCCTAAAGGGCATTAGTGAACCAAATGGGTTACCAGTCCTTGTTTTTAACCTGGATTCAAAACTGTTTGAAATTCATATCCCAGTTGACGTGGTGGTTCTGCCAGTCGAGGCCTGCAGTCAGGGGCTGGGGGTGAAGGGGGCAGTTGGTGGTTGGGAATGGCTGCTTCTGCCTTTACCATGCCAGTTCCCATCTGTGTTGCTCCAGACGGGAGCAGATGGACTGTGCCTGGAACCAAGGGGAGCCGTGCGGACTCTAATTAGGGGCAGCCGAAGACTCCACTTTGTACACCCTTACGGAACACGAGTCCGTTCAGCCCACCACTCACGCATCAGCTCCCTGAGCAAGCTTTCCAGTTTGTGCCCCCACCCCACCTTCTGTTGGAAAGTCTGTAGGATTTCTCAGCATCTCTCTTCGAGACTGTTTGGACGTGGTTATCATGACAATGTTTCAGACTGAGCTAATAAAAAGTTCTGAAGAACATGCAAGTGTTATTAAAAGAAAAAAAAATTACTCTTCCTCTTGGCCAAGGAGGATTAAAACATTCAGTTCCCAGAGATGTTGGAACAGAAGGCCGTGTAGAACAGCATCAGAAGATCAGAGAATTAACACCAGCTAAAATTACACCCAAGTGAGACATTAGGCTGGTAGTTTAATGTGTGAAATAATGATGGGCCGGTCCAGAGGATTGCCTATCTGTGGAACAACGTCTAACTTCCATCCAGTAGTCTCAATGGAACTGTCTCTGTGATTCTAACATGCTATTAGTTAGAGCTCTATTTTATCAAACTATTCACACGTTGACCTTCAAAATGAAAATCCACATTTCCCTTGTGACCTACACACCCTACGTTCAGTATTAACTTGATGCCTAATCCTGTCGCTAAGACAGAGGAACGGAAGCTGGCCATTCGGCCCATTAAGTCCACCCTGCCTTTCAATGCGATCATGGCTAATCTGATCATCTTCCTCTCCATTTTCCTGCCTTTGTTCCCTTGCCAATTAAAAATCTGTCTCTCTCAGCCTTGAATATACCGGATGACCCAGCCTCAACAGGCCTCTGTGGTAGAGAATTCCACAGATTCACTCCACCCTGAGAAGGAATTCCTCCTCATCTCTGTCTCAGCCCCCTTACTCTGAGATGATGCTGCCTGGTCCTAAACTCTCCTGCAACCTCTCTCTATTGACCTGCCCAGCCCTCTAAGAATCTTGTACGTTTCAATAAGGTCCCCCCCTCATTCTTCTCCAATAAATACAGGACCAACCTACTTGCCCTCTCCTCATGAGGCAGTGCTTTCCCATCCAAGATGAGCCAGGGTGAACCCTCTCTGCACTGCCAGTCTTCCCCTGTAATCTCTGTCTAAACCCTTACCCCGTGAGGCAAGTTTGTGTTGCTTTGTTTTTTTTAAACCATCCTTCCTGCTGTGCAGTGCTGTCCGTTTGATCTAAGCTCTGATGTGTAGGTGAGGTGGATTGGCCATGAGAATTGCAGGGTTACAGGGATAGGGTGGGTCTGGGCGGGATGCTCTTTGGAGGGTCGGTGTCTCCTCGTTGGGCCGAATGGCCTATCTCCACACCTCTATGACCCAGTGTGTTTATTATTAGGGTCGGCTGGTGCATGTGGGGAGCGTGGAGGTGCTGGGTAGGGAAGCTGTATTTACTTTTCACCTCACCTGGGATTATATGTTAGACTCCAGTAGCAACATCAGACCCTTGGTAGGATGACCCTGTTTCCCCTAGTATGAAATAACAAGGTGTAGAGCTGGATGAACACAGCAGGCCAGGCAGCATCAGAGGAGCAGGAAGGCTGATGTTTCGGGCCTAGACTCTTTTTCTGAAGAAGGGCCCAGACCGAAACATCAGCCTTCCTGCTCCTCTGATGCTGCTTGACCTGCTGTGTTCATCCAGCTCTACACCTTGTTATCTCAGATTCTCCAGCATCTGCAGCTCCTACTATCTCCCCCAGTATGAATATGTTTTCTGTTCTTCTCTTGTGCGCCAACATACACTTAATGCATGTTGTTGAGTGTGTGTGTGTGTCTGTGTGTGTGTGCGTGTGTCATATTTAACATCATGCTGTGACCATCCATTGTGTTAAAAGTCAGTAACAATGAGCTCATTCCAATATCAACCACTCACCTCCTTTCTTGTTGCTGTGTGGATTTGCAGCTCTGGAGTGATGAGGTGACAAAAGTAAGTATCTGGAACGAAAACGCACTGGGAAATATAGGTACTGGAAAAACTAGACTGCTGATCACTTGGTGGTCTTGGGGGAGCTTACTGATGAGATGTTTTACCATCTCGAGATGAATCAGCCCTGAACTCTGATCACTTAGAATCCCACAACTTGAAATCTGAGCTTGTCGGGGCGTTTCAGATCAGATCTGTTCCCACCTGCAGTCTTCTTACATTCCGAATGTTAAGGGCTCGCGGGCTGTCAAAATGTGAACAGGGTACCAGAAATTTGCTGAGAACACCCAGGCATGAGTTGGTGCTGTGCCGGAGAGAGAGAGAGAGTTCTCGTTGCAGAACGGTTGCTGAAGATACACTATAAGACCATAAGACATAGGAGTGGAAGTAAGGCCATTCGGTCCATCGAGTCCACTCCGCCATTTAAATCATGGCTGATGGGCATTTCAACTCCGACTAGGAGGAGAGTGGGGTGGGAGGGGAGGTGTACTTTGTCCGCACACTCCAGCCCAAGTGAGACTAGGCCCAGGGTGCAATTTGTGCTGAGCAGAGAGAGCAGAATGATTCACTCATCGCCTTCATTTTTCCACACGCAAATCTGGATCCAAGCCAGTCAGAGAGGCAGAAAGCACAATCCTCCTCGTTGTGCGGAGAGTTTATTCACTTCTCAGTCTTACAGCTCCTTCCACACTTCCAGTGCTACAGGTGCATCCCTTTAGATTTTATTTTTCTGTAACCAGCCTGTTCAGAGATATCAGGACACACACCTCTGGAGCAGATGGGATTTGAACCCAGTCCTCCTGACTTGGAGGTAGGGACACTGCCACTATGCCACAAGAGTTGCTTCTCTCCCTATATATGTTTTGAATGTGAGCCTCCTGGTCCAGGGGGTGGGGACAATACCACTGTGCCACAAGAAGGCCCTTGGGTGTGCTTTTATTTTATTCTAACCAACCTGTGCAGAGATGCTATGACTTACCTCGAGTAGATGGGACTTAAACCCAGGCCTCCTGACAGAGAGGTAGTGACGCTACCACTTCACCACAAGAGCCATCTCTCTCCCTATTTATATGCTCAGACAATTAAAGTGGCCACCCTTGTTTCTTCTTAACCCTGGATGAAAGTTAACAATTTGAATAACTGGACATTAAACTCCTCTCCCCCTCACACCACCAAGAGGCCCAGACGGCTGCCAGAGAAACAGGCAATCTGTTACATTATCACTGAGGATGGGGTCTAAAACCCGGCGATAATTCACATTTATAAGGTGGTCGTTCAGGCTCAGTGCCGCAATGTGGACGTGGGGTTGTCCCGTTCCCGTTTCCGATCCGGAAATCTGGGTCAAGGTGGAAATGTCAAAAACCACTGAGGATGGGTTGAACCAGCGAAGGCATCACAAGTCTGTGGGCGAAGTGCTGGATCAGGACTTGTTTCGGAACTGTACAGACTCGATGGGCCAAAGGGTTTTCCCTGCTGCTGACCTCTATATTTGGGAGTGAAACTAAGTGCTCATGTGAACCACAGAAGGTACATGTTTACAAAGCAGTTAGAAATGCCCCTGGTATGTTAGTGTTTTACTCACAACCGTGTGGAATTTGAAGAGTAGGGGCATCTTACAGCAGTAATATAGACTGTTGGTGAGGGTTTTGGTATGTCTGCCCAAAATTGGACATGTTCATCCTGGGGGGAGTGTGTCAAAGGTTCACTAGATTCGGGATGAGGGGATCGTCCCACGAGGAGGGATTGGGTAGACGCAACTTAGCCTTCCTTGGAGTTGCAAAGACTGAAAGGTGATCTCATTGAAGCACATAAAAATCTTCAAAGCCATGACAGGGTAGATACTGGGGTGATGTGTCCCCTCCCATCATGCACCAGAGAATCTAGGATATGGGGTCACTGTTTCAGAATCAGGGCGTTGGCTATTTAGGATGCGACAAGGAGAAATCTCTTCATTCAGAGGATTGCGAATCTTTGGGATTCTCTTCCTTCCTTGCAGATACTCCATGGTTGAGTATGTTCAAGACAGAGGTTGGTAGATTTTTGGGCCCTAGGGAGTGAAGGAACGTGGGGCTAGGAGGAGCTAAGACAAAAGATTAGCCTCAGTTTGTTGAAGCCTAGGACAGGCCAAGGGGCTAAATAGTCTTGTCCAGATCCTAGTTTGATATGTTCAGTTCATCAATGATCAACACAGCAAATATCAAACGGCTAAGTATACAAAACCACAATTAATAAGACCTGGTTGATCTGGTCATGCCACATTCCTACCTACCCTCCCCCCGATTACCTTTCACCCCTTTAATTGTGAAGAATTCATCTCCCTCTGCCTTAAAAATATTGAAATGCACTACCGCCACCGCCTTTTGAGGAAGAGAGTTCCAGAAGCTTCTTTGCTGCGAGAAACAAACATCTCCTGTTCCTCTCTCTCAAATGGGCCAGTCTTACATGGCTCAGAGTTCAGCCCTGATTGTGCCTCCCAGGTCACGTTTGGCTCTTCTGTTGTTGTTTTTCACTGCCTGGGTCTCAAATGCCTAAAGTCTAAAACATGGGCAGTTGGCTTTCGAACAAGATAGACGAGGTAGTTAAGGTACACTGCCTCTCCCAGTAGCCATGATGTTTGATCTTGTCGCCTGTATCTACCCTGTGCCCAACGCTCTAGTTTTTCCAATGCCTGTGGGGAAGGAGTGGAGGAGATTGAGGGCTAAAGCTGCAATACAAGGGTTATGCGTAAACGCTTGTACAACTGCTCGAGGTAATCATACTGTGTCTCTAACTATTGCCTTATGCATGTTGATCTTTGCAGATTTGAGTGAAGTGAAATTGCAAATCTGAAATTCACATTCCTGCTCCCCGCATGCCTCAGGATCTGAAGCTGGATGAACACAGCAGGCCAAGCAGCATCAGAGGAGCAGGAAGGCTGACGTTTCTGGTCCAGACCCTTGTTCAGAAATCTGAAGGGCCTAGGCCTGAAACGTCAGCCTTCCTGCTCCTCTGATGCTGCTTGGCCTGCTGTGTCCATCCAGCCCCACACCTTGTTATCTCAGATTCTCCAGCATCTGCAGTTCTACTATCTCCATGCCTTAGGATCTGATGGCTGCCCAGTTCCTTTCTAAATTAAATCTATCTGTCTGAAAAAATGAATTCAAAAGACTCACATCTGCAATTTTAAAGAAACCACTTTGTTGTGATTGATTTGTGAGTCAAATTGTATCCTTTACCTCCAAAGATTAAAACAAACACTATCTTTTTACAGAGTAATGTGTTGCAGCTTTACAGACAGTTCTGGGCTTTCCTTTGGGAACTGTTTTTAATCTTTTTCGGGAAAAATTACAGCAATATCTTTTAATGGTTTAATTAAATAACCACAAATGGAATATGGATCATTCTAGAAAATGACAGGTGTGTGTTCAAGGGATTGGCCAGTTATTGATGATTTGAGAAAATGCCAAAAGCTGAACCCTTGCTTATTCACTTTCCACTGAGAAGACTGTGCTCGAGGAGCTGTGATGGAGTGGGATCATCTGTATACAGCTTCACCTTGTGTGGGACTTTGTTTCAGTCCTGCATCTATGTACTAAAGGTTTAGGTGCTAGACTTGATCTGGGACATCTTTCTCCTTTTCAGAGCTAGCTCCCATATGCTCCCTGATTAATGGGGTGCGTTGTTTAAGAAAATCGAGAGCTTGAAGCTCTTCAGAATATAATACTCTTTCCCATGTTTTTAATGTGGCAGCTGTACTGACGCCAGTGTGTTGCTGCTGTTGATATGTGTTTTCATTTTTCCTTCATGCATGAGAAAACACTTGCATTTAAACACCTGCGTTAGATCTTTGTATCTCTAATCAGAGTTCTTCAGACATGGCTCAGTCATTAGCTCTGCTGCCTCCCAGCACCAGTGACCCAGGTTCACTTCCAGCCTCGGGCGACTGTCTGTGTGGAGTTTGCACATTCTCCCCGTGTCTGCGTGGGTTCCATCCGGGTGCTCCGGTTTCCTCCCACAGCCCAAAGGGGTGCAGGCCAGGGTGGAACGGCCATGCTAAATTGCCCCATAGGGTCCAAAGATGTGCAGCCTGAGTGGGTTGGCCGTGGGAAATGCAGGGTTACAGCGATAGGGTAGAGGTGTAGATCTGGGTTGGAGCAGACTTTTGATGGACTGAGTGGCCTGCTTCCACTCATCAGGGATTCTATGATTCCATTAGATTGTCCATTTTGGGTTATCTTGCATTGGGTGATGGATTATAACTTGCTTCAGAACCAATCCCTAAAACCTGGTTTGCTGCTTTGTCTAATGTGGGGTAACACAAGTCTGTGAAGTTTATTAGATCTGGTGGGGGTTTGAAAATGAATTATTGGTAATTAAGTACTAACTGTGTGCTTCTTACTTTGGAACGTCTACTGCAGTATCTCTCTAAATATAGAGTGTGCTTTTAAACCTTCTAGTTGTATGTTTGAAGTGGAATATCTTTGAGCATGGTTGATTAAGATATTGTCAAAGCTTGTGGTCCTGCACTCATCAGGACTGTTCACAAGAATACCAAAACAAAGTGAAGAGAAGAGAATGCTGATTGGTTGACACACTTGCTAAATGTTTTAAAATGTTGTTCCCCTTTACACTGGTATTTCTTTTGAATTATCCTGGTGAATGCAAGATAAAAAAAAACCTTTGACAAAATGTGTCTTCTTCAGCAGTGCTCTAGTGCTGAATTGTTAAACTCTCTTTGAGCATTTTTATTTTAATTGTAATTAGAACAAAATGGACAGGAGAAACTCAGTAGGTCTGGCAGTATCTCTGACAAAGCATTGGTATTTTGAGGCCAATGTGACTCTTCAGAATTCTAACCTGAAGAAGAGTCACTGGATATCAAATGTTAGCTCTGGTTCTGTCTCCACAGGTGCGGCCAGACATGCTGAGTTTCTCCGGCAATTTCTATTTTTGTCTCAGACTTCCAGCATCTGCAGAACTTTGCTTTTATCACTGTGGTTATGTTTGTCTGTGTCTGACCAATGACCAGTGCTGTTATTCATTTGGTGCTGCACGTGGGAGGTTGAGGATGGAATATTAGATGATGATGACGGACACAGGAGTCACTGCAGAGCAGTGAGGTGTAGGAGCAATGCCTAAACTGCTCCTAACTCCACAACCAGGAGTGAGAGCAGAAACATAACAAAGCAACCCAGTCCAATATCCCTGACTGTATGCACGTCAACAGTCAGAGAGAGAACTAGCCAAGCCTAGACTCTGCAGAGTTTAGCAGACTGACCAGCGACCTAAGCAAACTATGTACAGTTCTTAATCAGCTTGATAGGGTTGATATTAAAAGATTTGTTTCCCCTGAATGGAGAATCTAGAGCACAATCTCAGGAAAAGGTATCAGTCATTTAGGGCTGAAATGAGAAGCACTTCCTTTAGTCAACAGGTTGTGAACCTTTGAAATTGTTATGGACCAGACCAAACCCCCTCAAAATATATCGAGGAGATAGCCTAGACCCTAGCTTTTATCTTAAAAGAAAATGTAGAGTGTTGTGCCCCAGATATGATTCAATTGGTCACACCACTAGGCTTTAAGCAAAGCACATTTTATTTTAACTGTGTTTAAGAATACAAATAAAAAATGAAGAATTGGCATGACTTTAATAAATAATACTTAACAACATAATGTTATTTAACTACTACTCGTCACCTGTTCCGATATAGCAGTATCCCATAAACATGCGCTTGGCAGAGGCAAATTCAGCAAAACCGATTTCCCTCACCTGCTATCTCCTCCAGGCCAGGAGAGGGCAACACAGACAGAATGATTCTGACAGTGGAAAGAGAGAGAGAGAACTTCTGCTTTTTGCAACAGCAGAGACAGAGCTATATAGAGCAGCTTCAACTCCAAAGCCCCGACTTCAACAACTGAAAGCAAAACTAAAACCCTGGGTCTGTGTGTGAGCCTGACTCCACCCACTCATGCCTTTTTTTAAAAAAAGAATCCAAAGCTATTTACTCTGCTTTCCATGGAGCAGACACCATGGTTACAGTACCCTTCTTTAAGAGAAATAGGACAGAATAAATCACTCTTATTGTCACAGAATTCTTTATTCCAGTCACGGATTATTGGGTAATAAGGGAATGAAGGGATTTGGAGCAGGAAGGTGTCATTGAGGTGGAAGACCAGCCAACATAGCATGCTTGTAGAGCTGAATGGCCTACTCCTGCTCCTGTTCTGCACCATGGCTCGTGGCCGGGTCATCGGAAGCAGACGCTCTTCCAAAATTGACTGTTCTGTTCTTTCTTGCACAACCCCTTCACAATTCTTCCAAAAGATTCCATAAATTTGTGAGTCTCCAAAGAAGAGGTTCAAGTCCCCCATGCCCCATTTCCTTACAGTTCCCTCAGAAGGATCCGCGTGACCTTTCCAACCCATTGCAAACCACAGTGTTGAGTGAGCAGGCAGTGTCTGATATGGCCCAGTTACTGCGCAGAATATTCCTTGATGGGATGTGGCTGTTTGCTGGCAAGGCTAGGATTTGTTGCCCATCCCTAAATGCCAGAGCCATTTCAGAGGGTAGTTCAGAGTTACGAATGTTGCCTGTGGGTATGGGATCACAAGTAAGCCAGGCTGGATAAGGACAGCAGATTTCCTTCCCTGCAGGACAGCTCAGCGGTTAGCACTGCTGCCTCACAGCGCTAGGGACCGGGTTTCAGTTCCACCTTCGGGCAACTGTCTGTGTGGAGTTTACGTGTTCACCCCGTGTTTGCGTGAGTTTCCACCAGGTGCTCTGGTTTCCTCTCAGAGTTTGAAGATGTGCTCCTCAGATAGATTGGCCGCGCTAAATTGCCCATAGTGCCCAGGGATGTGCAGGCTGGGTGGGTTAGCCATGAGGATTGCAGGGTTACAGGGATAGAGTTGGGCCGGTGGATCTGGGTGAGATGATCTTCAGAGGGTCGGTGTGGAATCGATGGGCCAAATGGCCTGCCTACATACTGTAGGGATTCAATGATAACAGACTGAATA